>NW_025534901.1:0-138200 GCF_020615455.1 Coregonus clupeaformis
GAGGAGAGACACTCACTGAGGCCACAGGCAGAGCTGTGGAAAGACACATGAAGTTTGTTGAGTCATACATAGAATCTGCTCTATCATGATTAAATGCATTTAGTGCACCAATCTGAGTAAATGAGGGATACAAAGTATATTGTAAGGAGGTGCTTCCCGCAGGTGTGGTTCCTGAGCAATTCCCAAGCAATGACCATCCCATCATGCTTAGGGTCATGTATGAAAATACTGGGCAGGCACAGTTGCCCATTATCTTGGCTACCATGGCTATACCCCCATAGGATGACAATGCCCCCATCCACAGGGCACGAGTGGTCCCTGAATGGTTTGATGAGCATGACAACGATGTAAATCATATTCCATGGCCGTCTCAGTCTCCAGATCTCAACCCAATTGACCACTTATGTTAGATTGTGGAGTGTTGCCTGAGACAGTGTTTTCCACCACCATCAACAAAACACCACAGACACTTAGAATCTATGCCATTGAAGCTGTTCTGGCTAAAGGCCCAACGCCCTATTAAAACAATTTATGTTGGTTCTTTCTTTATTTTGGAAGTTCCCTGTATTTTTGCTGTTATAACTAAGAATACTGACACACAGCCCATGATTGATTCAATATCAATAGTGTCCATCTTTATGACAAAAAAACACAACAAAGTAATTCACCTTTTACAGTGAGAGTGACAAGATCACTTGGTAGTGAAGATGTGGGTCTAGACACTGTGTTCCCTTCACACCAGTACTGACCCTGGTCAGACACACCAGCTCTACTGATGGTGTGAGAGACTCCAATGTTACTGTAACCAGACTGGGATACTACATTATCATTCCTGTCTTTGAACCACTGATAGCTCCAGCTACTGTCAGACCCTACTGAACACGTCAGAGTAACTGTCTCTCCAGTGTATGCAGGGTTTGACTTTACAGTCAGTGTAGCTTTGGGCAGAGCTGTGAAAACATATCACAGATTAGACATATGACCTAAACTGGATACATGAGTAGCTACTGTATCTGGGAGCTGTTGGGGTGTATGGTCAGCACAGCCTTTGTGCTTTTCTGACCATATAAAACCAGCATGAAACAATTGCCTTACACATGTTAAATCAAACCAACATGAAACAGTTGCCTTACACATGTTATTTTGAGACATTAAAACCACAAAATATGTCCAGCCGAAAGCAGCTTTAAAAATCACAAATAAAGAAATAGAATGAAGCATTAAGAGATGGAGGCTTGATGAAGTGAACAAATATCTACCATCATCATCTTCAGAGTGTCCAGAGTTGATGAGTGTACTCAGCACTACAACAAAGAAAGTCACATTGCACCAATATTAGCTTAAAATTAATAACAACATGCCATATACATGTTACTGAATAATAGCCATTCATTCTTGAACAGTTTAACTTTTAGCTGTGAAACACGTTATCATGTGAAATTCAAGTCGTTTTTCCATAAGGGTAGTACAACTGTCATATCCCATCATAACACAAAATCTACTGTTATTTTATGACAATGTTTGTTAACAATGTCAGTGTAAACAAACAATGTATATGAATGAATTCCCCTAGCCCCATTCCTCAGCCGTGTACCACAACAAGTGGCAGGGTGGCCATTTTGTGGTAGTTTCAATTACGGACTGCAGCTTTAAATGGCCACTGACGTACCATGTCCTGCAATCCCACTTTAGTGCCATTTACTAATAAGCATTTGCGCTGTTTTATCAATTAGGGATGAAAGACACAATCAAGCTAAAGTATTGAAACTGTCCTCATTTACATGATTGTCTTATACCTTTGTTCCATCAAAGCCTTAGTAAATCAGGTAATTAGTGTTGATACACAAACACACTAACTCAGTACTTACAGAGTAGCACACAGAGCAAGGTGTGTTCCATTCTGTCCTGCCAACGATCTCTGAACTACAGTTCTTCTGACAAACCCCTCTACTTCCTATAAGATGACAGACCGATTAGTTCATGCCTCTTTACCGTCACACAGAGAAAAAGAGAGAGAAGCATTCTACAGACATGTACAAAGACTGTGAGAAAAAAATAGTAGCGGTTAAAGGCGTGTTTATTTTCTGACCAACTTCTCTGTATGGCCCCACACTGCATGATCTCACACTGGTTCCTTCCTCTTTATTGGAGGAAAGGAGGATGGAATGAGATTAGAATAGATGCTTGTAGGCCCTTTGCTAAGTTGTCAGGTAGCAAGCCTAGCCAGCTAACCTCAGTTGTTCCACTGCCCACAAAGGACATATAACAACTTCAGCCACCCCCTCACATAACAAACACACACACATGCACGCTCCCGCACATACACACACACATGCTTGCACGCGTGTGTCTGTGTGTGTGTGTGTGTACGTAAAGGCTTAAAGACTGGGTGTAAGCAACGTGCCCCCCTCAGAGACAACACAACAGTTAAGAATAAACTGTTGCATTGTCTTTCACTAAAGGACCTTAACAACTGTGAAATTTCTCTCCATCCAAGGGCCTGTCTCTTTCCCTTCTTTCTGTTCTCTTTTCTGTTCCCTCTCTCCCTGGCTATGCCCCGAGGGCTAAATCATCCGGGTGAGGATAGACAATTGCTTTGTTCGCTAGGATATAAACCCTGCATGACGATAGTGGCCAGGACCTATCGCAGGGCTCTAAAATAACATTTGTCATTGGTAACACTGGTGCTCCCAAATTTAAAGTTAGGAGCACCACATGAAATTTAGGAGCACCAGAAAATAATATTTGTTATATTGATTGAGATACATCGTATATTGTGCCTACATGAATTCTAGCTACTTTTGAAGCATATGTTGTGCCCTAGAAACTAATATGTAACACTGTAAAGACATTAGTTTTTAATAAAAGCTAAAATGTGTATACGAATACCTGTCATTGAAATTACAGTAATTGGTGGAATATTAGGTTTCTACATTGTGTAAAGGCACTATTTTCCTATTGAGATGCATTACATAGAAAATTGTACACTGTCTCTTTAAAACGTCGGGTGACTGAACAAAGTGTAAACAAATGGTTAATGACTTGAGAGTAGTTTTAGAATGGCTCATGACATGATATTTGAGTATAAAATGTGGTTCTGGCGATCCGCTATTGGAAGATAAAAATGTTGGGCCGGTAATATGGGTCAGATCTTTTGACCTGGTTGGGCTAGAAGCTAACCGTTCTCGCTGCAGTCTGCACTCGCTTGTTTCTCTAACGCACTCTAGGGAAGCCTTATCATTACAAAAGTTATTATCTGGGAGATTTTTATCCTAGTCGCACAGTGCTTCCAATATAAAACAAATTTTCACACAGCAAAATATTTTTTCGCATTCGGGATGGGGTCTCCCAGGACCCACATGGGGTTGTCACTTCTACCAGGTTGCAGCAAGTCAGTCTGGATAGATGCGGGAAGCGGCCTCTATGGGGACAGAGCAGCCAGTACCATGACTTAAGACGTCAGGCAACATAGCCGGAGGAAGTAGGAAACAATTGCAGTAGGACAGCTACATAACTGGTCTTGGCCCTGCTCCATGGAGGAGGGTAGTCAAGTGCAGAGAGATCTCCTCAGCCGCTCGCTCCTGTAAGATGGGGAAGCAAAGCAGGCAGTGGCCCGGCTGGGTGAACCAATCACAGTAAAAAATGGACTAGGAAAAGCTGAAGCTTTGTGGACTTGGGAGTAACAGATAGCTGTGTGGGGCTCTGATGCCTGGTGAGGGCGAAGCAAACCCCCACCCCCTTCTTCCCTAAGACCCAGAAAGTAAAGTAAGGAATTACTATACTGACTGATCTCTATCTGGAGAGTGTTATCCGTAACAGAGTCAAGTCGCCTTTGCCAAAAAAATCTCTCAGAATCTTTAAAAGGGCTGAGGGGTTTTCACAGTGATCGCTGGAAACCTGTTAAACTGTAGAACAGGGAAGCCAATATGGTTAGATTTCCCCTGCCTTGTTGTATAGAGTAGCAGCGTCCTCTGATGGGAAAAATGAGGGGCGGCAGGTAGCCTAGCGGTTAGAGCGTTGTGACAGTACCTGAAAGGTTGGTTGTTTGAATCCCTGTGCCGGCAAGGTGGAAAAATCTGCCGTTCCACCCTTGAGCAAGGCAGATAACCCCCAAAACAACTGTTCCCCGGGCTCCGATGACATGGATGTCGATTAACGCAGCCCTCCGCACTGCTCTGATTCAGAGGATTTGGGTTAAATGCGGAAGCCACATTTCAGTTTAATGGATTCAGTTCTGCAACTGACTAGGCAGCCCATTGATTGTGATTGCTTGCGCCAACAGTTAGAGGCAAAAAGGGCCACTGTGGATGGCGATAGACATATTGCCGTCCTGTTCCGTGTGTCGTGACACTGGAGGGAGGGCTGACATGATGATTTCCACCCCTGGCTGAAAACATGAGAAATTTCCAGGGGGAACGCCTGCGGGAGGGGGACACTCGGGGGAACAAAAAGTGTGTTTCCTACATTCTCTGATGTGAGCACAGCACAGAGAATAGGGTATTGTCTAAACACAGCCCTGCCTTCCCACTGCTGTGAAACTCAGACAGGAGAAGGAGTGGCAGACATTAAACCCGAACATGAAGTGAAGGACAGGGAGCCGTAGGCTCTGCACTTTATCCTCATCAGCCGCAAGGGCTGTGCCCTAGGTTGGCTGACCCTTCTAACTGCCCTTAGGAGAGTTAGAGGGGCTGGTCCTTGATGAGGCTGCAGCGTAGGACTGCTTCCCTACAGGTTTGGCCTGGTTCAGCCTGAGTATTAGCAGACCTCTGCATTGCCGGGACCTCAGTCCCCAAGGCCAGCTTCTTGCTACCTCCGAGCTGTGAGGCTGGGGCGAGATGTAGGAACAAAGAACAAAAAGGCTGCCATTGGGCCTGGGTCTGTGGGGCAGGCAGCACTTGAAGGCTTCACCTTCGTTCTTGCGAATGTCACACTTCTGCTGCATTGCCAAGACTTTGGTTGTTGCCATTGGCTATTGAAAATAGAATCCAGTAGAAAATGTATTTCATATCGAACTGAAGCTTGTATGCCCTCATAATAGTGGACAGCATTTAGTGAGTAACTGCGCACGCACATCTATTTTCCGCTGTGAGTTAGTGCTGTCCACAAGTATGGTGTCTCGTGCTCACTAGAGGTATTGGCTTCAAAGAGGTGCCATCAAACAGAGACACTTTTAGCTATATAACTGACGTGGACCGAATCACCACAAAGTGGGGCTGGTTCAGTTAGTAGGCACAAAGCAACTCAATGCAAGGTGAACTAAATACAAGAGCTAAGATAGTTATACCCAGACGGTGGTTAGCTATCTGGCATTAGTCATGAGGACTTGGAGTGTGGCTGAATCTCAGCACAGGCCGGTAATCAGTAAAACCTGGCTTAATCTCAGTAAAGGCCGGTAATCAGTAAAACCTTGCAAAACCATACAGTGGCCAATAATAACTCTGGGGGAAACGCATTGCTTTGCCGGGTTTTGCGTGTGCAAGTTGACGCTTAGCCGTGAGCTTTTTTTGTTAGCTTGCTAGTGTTCACCTAGTTGGCTAATAGCCTAGCTAGATAGTACCATGTTAGCCGAAGACAACCATATGAATAGCATTGTTATCTTCAGTCTTGAGAGTCTCTTCTTTCCATAGCACTATTAGGTGTATCTGGTCAGTTTAGCCAACGAAAACGAGTAAACATTAGGTGTACTAAATGAGAGGAGCAAGATGGCCAGTAGTAGCTAGCTTTTCAGCATTGCTGTGAATTATCCTTGACAGGCATGAGCTAGCTCATTAGATGCCTTGTGGCTAATGGCTAGCTGAAGTAAGCAGTGTTTATGAACGCTATAGCCGGAGGGCTAGTGTAAGCGTTAGCTAGCTATCAGCCACCTCGTGAGAGTAAGGATAAGCTATGGCTAGTATAGGATTATTTTATGTATCATTATGGCACATGTAGGGAGATGTCAAAGGTAAAATATAATAAACATGTTTGATATTTTATAATTCAGATACATGCTTAAATAAGGAATATAGACATGTAGTATATGCTGTGTTTTAAATGAATGCATGTGTTCTTTCACAGAGGCTCTCAACAGTGTGCATTACATTAGTTTTTTAAGAAGGGGCCTAAGCCACACAGCCAATAGAATGATAGAATGAGAGGCTTCATGTAGAAAAAAAAGCATTCATGACATTTTGGAGTGGACATTGTGTGACAGCTGGACGTTGAAAAAGAAGGGTGATGCAGAACTTAAAAAAGTTAGGAATGTACGCATGTTTTTTCATCTGTGTGTATATAAGAGATCTCTAAGCCAGAGAGAGACAGTTGTTCCATGGAGCAAGCTCGGCTTTGTTATGCAATAAAGTCTAATTCTTGGATTCACAAGCTCCGGTGTCTTGAGAGATATTTTTGAGTTGATTATCTATTAGTCAAATATTTCTATGACACTAGCACAGTGTTAGCTGAAGGGAACAGCGTGGGTGCAGTGTTCAAATTCGGACTCAAAATATCATACGACCGTAATGCGTGAGGCTAAACCGGTCAGCCTAGCCATCACAAACAAGTGAATGTAAGTTGTACTAAACGAGAGAAGGGAGCTAGCAATAATACCGTCTGGGCAGGTAGGGAACTCGTTTCCGATTTATCTAGCCATGCTAATGCAACTGTATGTGCAGGTAGGAATGCTAGTGTGGTTAGCTTGATTTCCACCATAAGCTAGCTAGTGAGCATAGTAACGTGTAAGCTCGTAAGCAGCTTAGGTATTACTGTAGCCAGTGGAAGCTGCTGAGAGGAGGACAGCTCATAATAAATGGAATGAAACACCTGGAAACCATGTGTTTGATATATTTGATACCATTCCACTGATTCAGGTCAAGTCATTACCACGAGCCCATTCTCCCCCAATTAAGGTGCCACCAACCTCCGGTGGCTGTAGCTGGCATAGTGCTAGCTGAAGGGAACCGCATGGGGGCAGTTCGATTTCCGGTAGGTATTCTCCCACAACCGCAGAGCCGTGAGGGTAGCCAGTCAATATAGAAATACACACAAATAAGCGAAGAGAAGGAAGCTAACAATATTACTGTCTTGCAGGTAGTAATGCTGGTGTGGTTAGCTTGTCTGGGGCGTTAGCTAGCTAGCTAGCAGCTACCTCGTGGTGATGGTGGTAGCTTGCTCGGCTAGCTCAGTGCTGGCTGAAGGTAATCGTGTGGGGGCAGAATTAGCCTTCAGATAGTGTGCTCCACGTGAAAGAAAGAGCTGTGAGGCTGAGATGGTCGGTCTAATCAATTCTTAAGAGTTGATTGACGCATGCTTCTATATCATTAACACATGAACATTTTAGTCATTTAGTAGACACTCTTATCCAGAGTGCCTTACAAGAGCAATTAGGATTAAGTGCTAAAATTACATATGGAATAGTTTTAAGATGCTCATACCACTTATCATTTAGCGATTTGATTTTTAATTTACATGTCAACAACTTTTTTTGGGATGAAATATTGATTTTGGCCTTTACTACTAAAGCCCAGTGCCCAGTTCCGTGACAATTGTTGAGGTCGTAGAGCAAAACGGAGAACACCACCGTGTTTGTAAGAATCTCCCCTTTCCACAGTGGGGTCCCATACGTTTTTAGCCCAAACGGTTCGTACGCTACCACACAGAAGTTGGCACATTGACGGTACCGACTTCAGACGAGTCTCAAGGCACTTGTGGGGGTCGAAGAGCAAAATGGAGAACACCATCATGTTCGTGAGAATCTCCCCTTTCCATAGTGGTCATACGCTACAGATGTTTATGTTAGAAGACCAATTTTTGGGATGTCTCATGGTCTGACAAACACCGCTCTAGCTCTGCCACCTTTCACCGCAGATGCGGAAGTGTGACACTGGCGGATGCAATGGACTGAGACGCATCCAATGCAAAAAAAAACTGGATATGTCTAGCTTAAATTGACAGATTTTGATCAGGATATTTTTGTTATGTAACTTAGATTGACACACCGGTGAGTCAATCGACTCTAGGGGGTTGCAGGAAACAGGGATCCAGTCGAACTGAGAAGAGCTTGAGAGTAATACTCTTCGTGAGGAAAAGTGAGAAAACTCAGAGGGAGGGAGATTGGCTCCTTTTATGGAGTTGAGTGACTCACCTCACTCGCCACTCCACCTGTCTGTCTCCAACAGACCCTTGAGGTTTTTCTGAGAGTAGGTGTTCCTATCAATTCCCATTTAGAGATACCGAAATAAATAATTGAAAGAGAACCCAAAATATAAGGCTATTTTATTACAATTATTATAAACATCGTAGATGAATGAATTTCCCTTGCACCATCCCTCAGCATTATACCACAACAAGTGGCAGGGTGTCCATTTTGTGATAGTTTGAATTACGGACTGAAGCTTTAGTAAATGTCCACTGACTTCCCATGTTCTGCACACAGAGAGAGTACAGAGACCAAAAACACCAAAACAACACTCATTAATCTCTTGGCACAGTTTACTATAACTGTAGCGAAGGAACTCTCAGCCATTTACAATAATCAAAACTTTATACTACGACACATCCCAAAAATATTGATTTTGGCCTTTACTACTAAAGCCCAGTGACAAGTCCCGTGACAATTGTTGAGGTCGTAGAGCAAAACGGAGAACACCACCGTGTTCGTGAGAATACGTTTTTAGCCCAAACGGTTCGTACGCTACCAAACAGAAGTTGGCACATTGATGGTACCGACTTTAGACAAGTATCAAGGCACTTGTGGGGGTCGAAGACCAAAACGGAAAACACCATCATGTTCATGAGAGTCTCCCATTTCCATAGTGGTCATACACTACCGATGTTTATGTGAGAAGACCAATTTTCAGGATGTCTCATGGTCTGACAAACATCGCTCTAGCTCTGCCACCTTTCACCGCAGATACGGAAGTATGACACAGATATCTCTAGCTTAAATTGACAGATTTTGATGGGGATTTTTTGGTTATGTAACTTAGATTGACACACCGGTGAATCAATCGAGAGAGAGAGTATAGAGAGAATACAGAGACCAAAAACATCAAAACAACACTCATTAATCTCTTAGCACAGTTTACTTTAACTGTAACGAAGGAACTCTCAGCCATTTACCATAATAACACATTTATGCTACGACACATCCAAAAAATATTGCATTTGTGATTTATAGATTTTTGCGCTTTTAAATGAATAATAGCCATTACTTCTTGAACAGTTTAACTTTTAGCTGTGAAACACGTGATCATGTGAATTTCATGTCATTTTTCCTTAAGGGTAGTACAACTGTCATATCCCATCATAACACAAAATCTACTGTTATTTTATGACAATGCTTGTTTAAAATGTCAGTATGAACAAACAATATACATGAATGAATTCCCCTAGACCCGTTCCTCAGCCGTATACCACAACGTGGCAGGGTGACCATTTTGTGGTAGTTTCAATTACGGACTGCAGCTTTAAATGGCCACTGACGTACCATGTCCTGCAATCCCACTTTAGTGCCATTTACTAATAAGCATGTGCACTGTTTTATCAATTAGGGATAAAACACACAAAAAATCTAAAGCATTGAAACTGTCTTCATTTACATGATTGTCTAATTCCTTTGTTCCATCAAAGCCTTAGTAAATCAGGTAATTAGTGTTTATACACAAACACACTAACTCAGTACTTACAGAGTAGCACACAGAGCAAGGTGTGTTCCATTCTGTCCTGCCAATGATCTCTGAACTACAGTTCTTCTGACAAATCCCTCTACTTCCTATAAGATGACAGACCGATTAGTTCACGCCTCTTTACCGTCTCACAGAGAAATAGAGAGAGAAACATTCTACAGAAATGTACAGACTGTGAGAAAATAGAGTAACCGTTGCTGGCGTGTTTATTTTCTGATAAACCTCTTATGATTAGCTACATGGCCTCACACTGGTTCCTTCCTCTTTATTGGATAAAAGGAGGATGAAATAAGAATAGAGATCTGAGATGAGATCAGAGCTTGTAGTTGGATATCAGAATGTGCAGATGGTTGTTTCATTTTTGCAATTAAAATGCACAGATAGATAGATAGATAGATAGATAGATAGATAGATAGATAGATAGATAGATAGATAGATAGATAGATAGATAGATAGATAGATAGATAGATAGATAGATAGATAGATAGATAGATAGATAGATAGATAGATAGATAGATAGATAGATAGATAGATAGATAGATAGATAGATAGATAGATAGATAGATAGATAGATAGATAGATAGATAGATAGATAGATAGATAGATAGATAGATAGATAGATAGATAGATAGATAGATAGATAGATAGATAGATAGATAGATAGATAGATAGAGAGATAGAGAGATGGATAGATAGATAGATAGATAGATAGATAGATAGATAGATAGATAGATAGATAGATAGATAGATAGATAGATAGATAGATAGATAGATAGATAGATAGATAGATAGATAGATAGATAGATAGATAGATAGATAGATAGATAGATAGATAGATAGATAGACTGGATGCAACATGTGAAGGAGCAAACATAAATAGAGAGAGAAAGGTTACAGGGGAAATAGTCAGACTTCACATATGGTGGTTATAGCCAGGTAAACATCTGGGGTTTCTTATCGCCCACTTCAGGGACAGGCCTGTAACTACTCCACATTCTAGTGGATCACAATATAGAAACTAATATGGTCATTGGTCACATAGCAACAGCATAAGTCCTCAGTCTACTGGGTCTGCCCTCATATTCCTTCCTCTCTCTATCTCATTATAATAGTACAGACATGGAACACTTCTGTATGGGTTCATATCAGTAGAAGTAAAGTCTGAATGTGATTTACTGAAGTCTGACAGCACTATGGTGAAAGAAAGTTCTCACCTTGAGCCCTGCAGCATTTCACCGTCAGCACAATGGACACCAGTAGAAAGGGAGACACCACCAGTAGACCACACAGCGGCCTGGGCAGAGAGATGGAGACAATGGAACCTGGAGGGACTAGCAAAACACATGTTTTACCATCAAGACACTTGAACACACATTGCTCTTCTCACATGCACCCACAATGCTCTTCTGACCTCTCACTGTCACCGGGCTCTCTGGTGACTCCCCTTGACCAGATTTACACTAATAGAATCCTTCATCTGACTTGGATACTGTAGCGAATGTAATCTCTCCTGTGGTCTCATTCTTGATGAGTACTCCATCTTTATAGAAATCAGCCTTGGGGTTAGGGTTTGTTTTCTGATATCTAAATATGCAGCCCAGAGTCACAGAGTCCCCTTCAGTCACGGGAAGGGCAGGGCTCTCCAGGAAATGTCCCAGTTCTTCCATGGCCTGCATACTCACCAGACATGTCAGCCTTTGAGCATGTTTGTGATGCTCTGGATCGACGTGTACGACAGCGTGTTCCAGTTCCCGCCAATATCCAGCAACTTCGCACAACCATTTAAGAGGAGTGGGACAACATTCCACAGGCCAAAATTAAAAGGCTGATCAATAATAAAAAGTATTAACTCACCAGTAACATGTATCTGGACTGGGTCACTGTACAGGGTATAGTAGACTGGGTCTCCTCTCCCAGCTCTGCACCAGTACTGTCCTCCATCAGAGACACTGACCCAGCTGAGTGTGTAGGAGTATCCAGAGGTTGAGGTTACTGGTGTAGAGTCTGGTCTGTGTCTGTACCAGTAAAACTTCCATCCATAAGACTCTACTGTACAGGTCAGTGTCACACTGTCTCCTGTGAATACGTTCGCTTGGTCTAAACTCAGTGTAGCCGTCGGACGACTATCTGTTGGAATCAAGGAATGTGTGTGATGCATCTGGAAAACATGGATCTGATATGCTGCATGATATGTCCTCTTGATGGGAAACTGATCAAAATTCAGTGAGGCAGAATAGTCTACAGGTACACAAAAAATGTCTACATGATTGTCTCAACAACAAGTGTCTATCTATCTGTATGACAAGAGAGAGAACAGAACAAAGTAATGTACCTTTTACAGTGAGAGTGACAGGATCACTTGGTAGTGAAGATGTGGGTCTAGACACTCTGTTCCCTTCACACCAGTACTGACCCTGGTCAGACACACCAGCTCTACTGATGGTGTGAGAGACTCCAATGTTACTGGAACCAGACTGGGATACTACATTATCATTCCTGTCTTTGTACCACTGATAGCTCCAGCTACTGTCAGATCCTACTGAACACGTCAGAGCCCCATCCCTCAGCTATATACCAAAACAAGTGTCAGGGTGGTCGTTTTGTGGTTGTTTGAATTACGAACTGCAGCTTTAAATGGACCAAACACCAAAACACCACTCATTAATCTCTTAGCACAGTTTACTATAACTGTAGCGAAGGAACTCTCAGCCATTTACAATAATCACATGCTGATACTAGAACACAAGCAACAAATATTGCATTTTGCATTCATTGTCATTGACAGCACATTTTGCAACCACTGAGTTAACGCTACTCTTTAGTTCCTGAGTGGTGACCTGGTTAAATGTACACCACACCACCACACTACACAGGTCTGCATGGCATCTGCTATATAAACTCAGGTTCTCACAGAGATGCAACTTTAATGGAGGGTGGTCATTCACTCTCACATCACATACAGACAGTACCAGTCAAAAGTTTGGACACACCTACTCATTGTTTTTCTTTATTTTTACTATTTTCTACATTGTAGAATAATAGTGAAGACATCAAAACTATGAAATTACACATATGGAATCATGTAGTAACCAAAAAAGTGTTTAAAAAATCTAAATATATTTTATATTTGATTCTTCAAAGTAGCCACACTTTGCCTTGATGACAGCTTTGCACACTCTTGGCATTCTCTCAACCAGCTTCATGAGGTAGTCACCTGGAATGCATTTCAAATAAGAGGTGTGCCTTGTTAAAAGTTCATTTATGGAATGTCTTTCCTTCTTAATGCGTTTGAGCCAATCAGTTGTGTTGTGACAAGGTAGGGGTGGTATACAGAAGATAGCCCTATTTGGTAAAATACCATATTATGGCAACAACAGCTCAAATAAGCAAAGAGAAACTACAGAGAAACTACAGGAAAATTTCAAGAACTTTGAAGTCGCAAAACCCATCAAGCGCTATGATGAAACTGGCTCTCATGAGGACCGCCACAGGAAAGGAAGACCCAGAGTTACCTCTGCTGCAGAGGATAAATTCACTAGAGATACCAGCCTCAGATTGCAGCCCAAATAAATCCTTCAGAGTTCAAGTAACAGACACATCTCAACATCAACTGTTCAGAGGAGACTGCGTGAATCAGGCCTTCATGGTTGAATTGCTGCAAAGAAGCCACTACTAAAGGACACCAATAATAAGAAGAGACTTGCTTGGGCCATGAAACTGGAGCAATGGACATTAGACTGGTGGAAATCTGTACTTTGGTCTGATGATACCAAATTTGAGATTTTGGGTTCCAACGCCGTATCTTTGTGAGATTCAGAGTAGGTAAACAGATGATCTCCGCATGTGTGGTTCCCACCGTGAAGCATGGAGGAGGAGGTGTGATGGAGTGGGGGTGCTTTGCTGGTGACACTGTCGGTGAGTTATTTAGAATTCAAGGCACACTTAACCAGCATGGCTACCACAGCATTCTGCAGTGATACGCCATCCCATCTGGTCCTTATGGTTGGCTTTATTAGCTACATGGCCCCAAGCTGTTTCATTTTTGCACAGACAGACAGACAAACATAGTAGACAGACATAGTAGACAGACAGACAGACAGACAGACAGACAGACAGACAGACAGACAGACAGACAGACAGACAGGCAGGCAGGCAGGCAGGCAGGCAGACAGACAGAGAGACAGACAGACAGGCAGGCATTCAGGCAGGCAGGCAGGCAGGCAGGCAGGCAGGCAGGCAGGCAGGCAGGCAGGCAGGCAGGCAGGCAGACAGACAGGCAGACAGACAGACAGACAGACAGACAGACAGACAGACAGACAGACAGACAGACAGACAGACAGACAGACAGACAGACAGACAGACAGACAGACAGACAGACAGACAGATAGATAGATAGATAGATAGATAGATAGATAGATGATAGATAGATAGATAGATAGATAGATAGATAGATAGATAGATAGATAGATAGATAGATAGATAGATAGATAGATAGATAGATAGATAGATAGATAGATAGATAGATAGATAGATAGATAGATAGATAGATAGATAGATAGATAGATAGATAGATAGATAGATAGATAGATAGATAGATAGATAGATAGATAGATAGATAGATAGATAGATAGATAGATAGATAGATAGATAGATAGATAGATAGATAGATAGATAGATAGATAGATAGATAGATAGACTGGATGCTTGTAGACCTCAACTTAAACCTTTGCTAAATAGTCAGGTGGCAAGACTAGCCAGCTACCCTCAGTTGTTGTACTGCCCACAAAGGAAATTGGACAACTTCAGCCACAAACGCGTTCACGTACGTGCATGCACCCACACAAACACACACATACACACACGCCACACACACAGACTCATTTCTTATTTTCATTTGTCTTGTGTGTTTATTGATTACTGCATTGTTGGGTTTAGAGCTTGCAAGGAAGTCATTTCACTGTACTTGTGCATGTGACATTAAAACTTGAAACTTTAAAAGGAGACACACACAAAAACACACACTGCTACTTAGGAAGAGCATGTGTCAAAACCACAGTCAGCTAGCTAGCTGACTTTTCTCAGCGGTTTGGTGGTTAATTTGTTCATTAGTTAGATGGTTTTGTTATGAGAAATCTATATAGATGTATTTGTTATTGTGTTGTTTATGGTTGTGCTTCAATTGGTTTGTTTACATGATGTGTGTCAGTGTAATTGATCACGTATTGTGCATGTACGTGTGTGCTGTGTGTGTGTGTGTGTGTGTGTGTGTGTGTGTGTGTGTGTACTGGAGTGGAATGAATGGAATGGTATCAAATACATCAGACACATGGTTTCCATGTGTTTAATACCATTTAATTAACTTCATTCTGGCCGTTATTACAAGCCGTCCTCCCCTCAACAGCTTCCTATTGACGTCAGAGGCATGGCTGTGGGGAGTTCATTACCACTGACCAGAGATGGGAGGCGTTTCAAAGCTGTAACTAGGTTTCCATTTTGCTTCACATCATTACATTGTTGTGGTAGATGAATTAATCATGTTATTTTTACATTTTACATTTATTCCAACAATTTACCTCTAAATATATGGAGGTGTATTTTTGTAGAGTGTAGAGTGTGTGATACACGTGCAACATGTGGTGAAAAAAGAAATAGAGAGAGAAAGGTTACAGGGGAAAAGCAGTCAGACATCACCTTTAGTGGGTATAGCCATGTAAACATCTGGGGTTTCTTACCGCCCCCTTCAGGGACAGGTCTGTAACTACTCCACATTCTAGTGGATCACAATATAGAAAATAATGGGGCCATACTTGCAAATATTACAACACATGTTAGTTCAAGTTTAAGCATCAGCCAATTGACTTAGTTACATGTAAACAAAGGCTACATTTGAGCTGTTCTCATTGCATAACCTTAAGCCCTATGCTAACCTCACCAGATGGCCCTGATTATATCTGGTTCAAATTCCATATCAGCCAATTAAAATTGTGATCCAACACTTGTTCATAGAAGCGTCCTTAACAGAAGTCCAATGGCACGTTCTTGTAATCAAAGCAACTACGTCACATGTATTTGACTGACTGGTCAAATGGCTCTCTTTTTTCAGTGACTAGCTCCATGTAATTGTCACAGATTGTGACAAGGGTTCAAATCTATTGCATAGGCTATATTACATGGACGTGTACACCTAAATGTAGGCCTTCAACATTTTATATGCATTTTATAATCATCTGCTTTGTCACATATGTGTTATTTGACTCGAGGACATTACAAAGTGTAATAGGATTACAGGTTGCACTCTCCTTATCGTCCTACCGATGGCAGTTTTTCAGTTATTTTAAAGAAGTTTATAGTGAATCCAACCTCGAACCCACACTTAGCCTACTGTATGTAAAAGATTCCAAATCAACAGTCTTAATGGAGGAAGACACTTGGCTGTATCAGTATCTGATGGTGAATTTCTTCTATTTGATTAGCCTTTTCTGTAGGCTTCTATAGGAACTCTGATCAACAATATAGCTATAGCCTACATTCATTCACATCAGATAGTGTCCTCCTCATGCTACATGTAAAACCTACTAATGCATATGGGACTTTGTATGGTACACTACAATTCACTTTGACAATGTGTGAGATCCTGCAAAAATAGAAATGAATCACTCCTGGAACCCTCTCATGTGAAATCCATGAATTCAATGTAAGAAATTCACATAGTAAATGTACATGTCAAAATGATTCACTCTAGGCTATAGGCTGATTAAAGAGGTCTACACAACATTTATCTTTTATCTGTGAAAGCACATGGATGCATGTGAAACGTGGGATTTGTCATATATGCGAAAAAACATAAAAATAGTAAGTAGATGCAATATAGGCACTCTACACTTGAGACAGACCAAGTGGAAGGGAACAAAAGTAAACTTTGAATTTGGAGGTTTAAATATATCCCTCCGGTGGCCGAGTTCACCTATTTGAATAAATACCATTGATTTGTGGATAAAAAGTATTACATCTTTGATAGGCTGATGCAGAACTTATTACTGGAAATAATCACTGCCCCCTGGTCAGGTTAGCATAGGGCTGAATGTGCCAGGTTATGTAATGGGAACAGCTAACATATAGCTTTTGATCATGTCCAACTACGTCAACGATTTGAATTGGCTGAGGCTTAAACTTGAACTAAAACTAAAACTTTTTCTAATGTTCACAAGTATGGCCCAACTAATATGGTCATTGGTCACATAGCAACAGCATAAGCCCTCAGTCTACTGGGTCTGCCCTCTTATTCCTTCCTCTCTCTATCTCATCATAATAGTACAGACATGAAACACTTCTGTATGGGTTCATATCAGTAGAAGTCAAATCTGAATGTGATTTACTGAAGACTGACAGCACTATGGTGCATAGAGATTTTGTAAGAAAGTGTTACTATATAAGAAATGTATAGAAACGTTCAAGATGTAAATGCATTGTTTCAATCAGAAATACAGAGAGTAAAATGAATATGTCCTTAAATCAAGTTATATTTCAAAGCAATACAATTATGTGGGGAATCAACACTTTTTATTTGATATGAGAATTAATACAAAATACAACACACCTTCTCCATTTTAAGTTCCATAGTGGAACACTCATCTGGCTCCTATAACTACTACTGAAACCATTTTACAAAAGACTTACATGTTGAAAATGAATATCTACTGTAAAAAATATTTTGGCAAAATACTTAGACAGTAGACAATATTTCAAGTCAAAAGTAAGTGAAGTTTAAAGGTACACTCAGCGATATGAAGTATATGCAGAAAGTAAACAGCACATTGGTTCAATTTCCGCAACAACTAAGAGCGTTGAAGCATGAGGCTCAACTTCTCCGCGGTTTTGGTCTCATGGCTACCACGCTGTGAACAGCGTGAAGTGAACCCGTGCATATGTGCAGATACTTTGTGTGATTGAGTGAGAGTAAAGTCTTGCATCTCACTCATCTCAATATTTGTGGTGCTACTCGTGGCAACGTCATTTCGCTGAGTTTACCTTTAATATAAAAATAAGCATTAAAGCTGCATTATGTAAATATACATTTTTAATAACAAATTATAGCTACATGTTCCATCTTAACTGTTATAGTAGGTCGACCAACCAAGTATTAACAAATCTTAAGTATTTTAAATTTGAATTAAAAACGGAAAAGATTCACGTACTGTATATCCACCTACATGTAAAAAGCATGACATTATGTAAAATACAACATTCTAAAAATGCAACAAATTCCAGTTGTTTAAAAAAACAGGCACTACACTCTTGTTTAATTAACAATCTGAAATAAAGAGAGGTAAGTGTAATATTTCATGAAAATCAACATCAATCAACAATTACAAAGGAAAGCATACAAGCCAGCAAAAGCTGAAAATGTCAACTTACAAAATCATTTGTAAAATTCTATTCAGTGATATTAAACTGAGTAAACACTTTCATATATAAATGGTAAAAACTTTACAATCATAAAAATGGTTATTCAGCTTACAGTTTATACTGTGATGATTACAAAGATGATTTGTTCTGTTCGATGACATCATCACATTGTATCTGGTCTTGAGGAGATTTGACTGTTGAACACAAACCTACAGGAATATAACGGATGGAAAGTAGCATTAGAGTTAAACTGATCCAACTGCTCTTTCAACTGTACACAGCTATAACATGTAACCCATCAGAGAGCATGACATAAAGAAGGAGATTATCAAGGTGGATAAACTGATTGTAAATACACTGAAAGAAAGTTCTCACCTTGAGCCCTGCAGCATTTCACCGTCATCATGATGGACACATGTAGAAAGGGAGACACCACCAGTAGACCACACAGCAGCCTGGGCAGAGAGATGGAGACAACGGAACCTGGAGGGACTAGCAAAACACATGTTTTACCATCAAGACACTTGAACCCAGACACTGCTCTTCAGACCTCTCACTGTCACCCAGCTCTGGTGATTCTCCTTCATCAAATTTACACTTATAGAATCCTTCATCTGACATGGATACTGTGAGGATGGTAAATTCTCCTCTGGTCTCATTCTTGATGAGTACTCCATCTTTATAGAAATCAGCCTTGGGGTTAGGATTTGTTTCTTGATATCTAAATGTACAGCTCAGAGTCAGAGAGTCTCCTTCAGTCACGGGATGGACAGGGCTCTCCAGGATCACATCACCAGCTGTGTAACATAATATAGAAATACTACTGTAAATCTGGAGTCATCCCTCACAATACATCAACATCTTATGAGCTTGTATTTATGAGATGCAAACATTCAGTTCCAGATTTGAACATCCTATCATATATATGTAGAAATGTTAGTGAGGGTTGTACAATAGATGTACCATTTACTGTGATGTTGACAGCATTACTGTACTCTCCTGATCCAGACTCACACCACAACTGCTGCTCTTTAATAATTTCTTATTTTAATTTTTTACTTATCTATTTTGTACTTAACACTTTTTTTTTCTTAAAAATGTATTGTTGGTTAAGGGCTTGTAAGAAAGCATTTCACTGTAAGGTCTACACCTGTTGTATTCGGCGCATGTGGCAAATAACATTTGATTTGATTTGAAGAGCTCATTGACTTTCGACATGGCACCGTTGTAGGATGCCACCTTTCTAACAAGTCAGTTTGTCAAATTTGATAGAGCTGCCCCAGTAAACCGTAAGTGCTGTTATTTTGAAGTGGAAATGTCTAGGAGCAACAATTGCTCAGCCGCAAAGTGGTAGGCCACTCAAGCTCAGAGAATGGGACCGGCGAGTGCTGATGCGCGTAGCCCTTAAAAATAATCTATCCTCGGTTGCAACACCACCCAGTTCCAAACCTCCACCAGAAGCAATGTTGGCACAAGAACTGTTCGTCGGGAGCTTCATGAAATGGGTTTCCATGGCCGAGCAGCCGCACACAAGCCTAAGATCACAATGCACATTGCCAAGCGTCGGCTGGAGTGGTGTAAAGCTTGCTGCCATTGGACTCTGGAACAGTGGAAATGCTTTCTCTGGAGTGATGAATCACGCTTCACCATCTGGGGGTCCAACGGACAAATCTGGGTTTGCCGGATGCCAGGAGAAGCTACCTTCCTGAATACCAACTGTAAAGTTTGGTGGAGGAGGAATAATGGTCTGGGGCTGTTTTTCATGGTTCGGGCTAGGCCCCTCAGTTCCAGTGAAGGGAAATCTTAAATCTACAGCATACAATTACATTCTAGACAATTCTGTCCTTCCAACTTTGTGGCTACAGTTTGGGGAAGGCCCTTTCCTGTTTCAGCATGACAATGTCCCCGTGCACAAAGCGAGTACCGACTACAGAATAATGCCCATGATTTTGGAATGAGATGTTCAACGTGTCCACATACATTTGGTGATGGAGTGTACATACACACAGAGCATGTCTACATGATTGACTCAATATAAATAGTGTCCATTTGTATTACAACAAAGTAACTTACCATTCAGGGTGACTCAGACCGGATAACCGATGGTTGATTTTGAGTTTGAGTTTGAGTTTATTTTTACAGGGACAGTGCACATTAATCAACGTTTCAGTAAAAGTGCCGGTTTTAGCCAGCCGGCTAATTTTCAACCGCAGTCCCTGGGCAGGTTATTAAAAACAATTACAATATAGACAATAACAACATAGAACAAGACATAGCATACAGACATAGCAACATAGGACAAACAAGACGTAGCATACAGACCGAGCAACATAGAACAAAAAGCAGCAAGACAAAATTCATAAAAGCAACAAAGTGTTTCCACACCTCACAAGTTACAGACAACAGACATGGAAAGCGGCAACACACAGCTAGGGACCATGTTCACAAATCTGATTGACCTTTAGCCATGTCTTCAAGCATTTTGTGAAAGTGTGATATGTGGTGCAGTTATGTGTGTCTGATGGCAGTGTATTCCAGACATGGGAAGCTCTCACAGAAAAAGCGGATTTACTAAAGGTGCTTTTTCTTAGGGGAACTACACAGTCACCTCTCATGGCAGACCTTGTGGATCTGCTGCCATATGTTTGGGTTTTCTGTTTAACAAAAATACTGAGTGGGGGGGGAGCCAAGCCATTTAGGATCTTGAATACAAGACATGCATTGGTGTATGTCTTGGATTTTATGGATCTGGACTGGATCTCTCCCTGACACCAGTAGAGACCCTGGTCAGACACACCAGCTCTACTGATGGTGAGGGTGTCTCCTGTTATAGTGTGTCTGCCAGACTGGGATACCACATTATCATTCCTGTCTTTGTACCACTGATAGCTCCAGCTACTGTCAGACCCTACTGAACACGTCAGAGTAACTGTCTCTCCAGGGAACACAGGGTTTGGCTCTGCTGTCAGTGTAGCTTTGGGCAGAGCTGCAGAAACACACAACATACAATTTTAAAACAACTAAATATCATCCTTAAATTGGGGCCCAATGAATTAGTTATAAGTATGGAGGCACTGATGTGAATGAGACATAAAGTGTGACTACATCACTCCACGCAGAATATTGCTGCTCCTCAATATGTGTACCCAGACATAGGTTGTCACCACTGTCGGAAATCTTAGCAGCACTGATCTCATGTTCATTCTTCTTACTGGCGGAGTCAGAATTACCATTCTTGTGCATTGTGTATTTCCAGTCAGTGACTCCTTGCCCCTGTACGTCACATCTGAGAGTGACAGTCAGGCTTCGCTGTTCGTCACCTCATCACAGGAGGATTACAAGCAGGTAAATTACTGCATTTAAATATGAAAATGAAATGCGCCAATAACTTTACCAAACATTTCCTCGCACAGTAAATACTCAAATAAAACTGGAAAACCACAACAATATATATGTGGAGAAATTAATTCATACATACATGTTGAAAACATGAATGTGCCAAACTATTTATAAGGGGTATTAAATATGTGCATTCATTACGAGAGCAGCTGAGTGTCCAGGGTCACTACACAATCTTCTTGGGAAATTGGTGTAGACCTGTGTCTTCTTTTAACTGAAACACATTCTCAGCCACATCATGTATAATGTTGCAGAAGCTTTTGCTGACCCATGATGTACTTAAATTAAGCAAACCTGTGAGTGGAATTGCCACAATGCAAACTACTACCACAGATGGTGGATAAATTATGTCTTACTCAGGCCTTTTACCATTGAAAAAAAATTGTCACATTTCCGGTCTGCTTAACCCTTAAAGGTGCAGAAATTGCTAAAATTCTAAAAGTTTGCCTAATTTCAGTTTATGTGAAAAAACAAGCAAGTGTAAAAAATCATTGTACCATCTAAACCGCTGTGAAATCTATTTTCAATAAACAGAAATATTGTATTTTCAGCTGTTTGAAGCTGGTGTACGAAACTGAAAGTAAAAGACGTAAAAAAGAAACGTAAAAATGGGAAGCATAGAAATAGGACACATAGAACAGATCTACCGCTTCTTAGACATGCTTTCAATTAGAATTAGTTTTTGTTTGTTTATTTAACCTTTATTTAACTAGGCAGGTCAGTTAAGAACACAATCTTATTTACAATGACATATCTATAACTCAAATTTCTATGTGAATGTGGTCGGGTCGCCCAAAAAGTTACATATTGCAGCTTTATGGAGTGACTCTCCCATAGACACCAATTCCATAGCAGCTGGGTCTGGTCTGCTTAATTCATTGACTGACTGTATAAGAACCACAAAAAAGGAGCAAGTCAGATGTCTCGATTCATCTTCCATCTCTGTTACTACCACTGTTGATGACAACAAAAAGAGATGTGAGTCAGTGCACCAATGTCATGATATTGTTGTCAGATGAAAAAACTCTAATGTGTTGCATGGAGAAGACATGTTGAGATCCAGAACCATCTTACTGAATGGATAATATTCTCAGTTGTCCACATAACTTTCATATGACACTGTCTGTGCAAATTGTAGTGTACATCCAATACATTCCTCTAGGTGTCTCAGCAGTTCCATTATTCACAATATGTACAAGTCATGCTAGAATAACACAGTGGGCTATTGTGCTATTTGTAAAATGTATTGTAGGACATGGTGATACAGTAGTAGCAGTGGTGGTAGTAGTAGTAGTATATTAAAAGTAGTAGCATTAGCAGTGGTAGTAGTAGCAGTAGTAATAATAATAGTAGAAGTAGTGGTGGTGGTAGTAGTATATTAACAGTAGTAGCAGTAGCAGTAATAATAAAAGTAGTAGTGGTAGTGGTATATTAACAGTAGTAGCATTAGTAGTGGTAGTAGTAGTAGCAGTAGTAGTAGTAATAATAAAAGTAGTAGCAGTGGTGGTAGTAGTAGTATATTAACAGGAGTAGTAGTAGTAGTGGTGGTGGTAGTATTATATTAACAGTAGTAGCATTAGTGGTGGTGGTAGTATTATATTAACAGTAGTAGCATTAGTAGTGGTAGTAGTAGTAGCAGTAGTAGTAGTAGTAGTAGTAGTAGTAGTAGTAGTAGTAGTAGTAGTAGTAGTAGTAGTAGTAATAATAATAATACAATTAGTAGTGGTGGTGGTGGTGGTAGTAGTATATTAACAGTAGTAGCATTAGTAGTGGTAGTAGCAGTAGTAATAATAAAAGTAGTGGTGGTGGTGGTAGTAGTGGTAGTTGTAGTAGTATTATTATTAGCGGTAGTAGTAGTAGTAGTGGTGGTGGTGGTGGTAGTATTATATTAACAGTAGAAGCATTAGTAGTAGTAGTAGTAATAATAAAAAAAAATTGTAGTAGTGGTGGTGGTAGTAGTATATTAACAGTAGTTCATGTAATGTAAATGTAGTAGCATTAGCAGTGGTAGTAGCAGTAGTAATAATAAAAGTAGTAGTGGTAGTAGTAGCTCTGGATGAGAGCGTCTGCTAAATGACTAAAATGTAAATGTAGTAGTAGTAGTGGTAGTAGTAGTGGTAGTAATTGAGTCTCAGACACATTTGTTAATATTTGGTCATTTTAAAAACTATGAAAAAGGATCAAACGATGAATACCTAATCTGAACACACCTCACCACATCATTTACCTGCCTTGGACAACAGGCTCCATAGACAGTATGTAGATATGAGAATAGTGTAACTGTCACCGGTTATTCAAATAGATTCACAGAAAACAACAGTTTCTTCCTCAGCTGTCAGTATCAACCTCCAAGAGAGCCCACAAAAAGAGTCAAATTATGAAATGATTATTATAAAACATTATTTGATGATATATGATGTTATATATTAGGAATATAGAAACAATGTATTATCTGCTGTCTCTCTTTAACCATCTATCATGAATGATACTTAACTGACAGATAATGTTATATCTCTATATAATTACAGTGTCACGATCGTTTACGAACGAGAAGGACCAATGTGCAGCGTGATATGCATTCATATTTATTTACGGCTAAACACACGACAAAACAACAAATGAGTCCAAGGTAGCATACAAACAACATACCTTACACGGAACAAGATCCCACAACTAACAGGTGTCAAAAGGCTGCCTAAGTATTGTCCCCAATCAGAGACAACGAGCTACAGCTGCCTCTGATTGGGAACCACACCGGCCAACATAGATCTACACATTCTAGATCTCAACATAGACACACAACACGACACAGAAAATACACACCCTGACTCAACAAATGAGAGTCCTCAGAGTCAGGGCGTGACAGTACCCCCCCCAAAGGTGCGGACTCCGACCGCGCCACCTAAACATAACAGGGTAGGGGCCGGGTGGGCATTCCGCCTCGGAGGCGGATCCGGCTCCGGGTGTGACCACCACTTACTCTGCACCTCCCTGTTGCGCCCCTGGTCTGGTCTGGACCTCGGCGCGCTGCTTCCCCTCTCCTTCCTCCCACGACGTACCAAGCCCAGTCTGGACCCTGGTGTGGGAGATCCCGAACCTGGAGAGGGGCTGACGTCTGGGTCTGGACTGGAACCGCTGACTGGAGCTGGACCCGACGACGGTGGATCACACTGCTCTGGCTCCGGAGTGGAGCCGCTGACCGAAGCTGGATCAGGCACCGGTGGAGCGGACTGCTCTGGCTCCGGAGTGGAGCCGCTGACCGGAGCTGGACTGGACCCCGGTGGAGCGGATTACTCTGGCTCCGGAGTGGAGCAGGCACGGGCCGTGCCGGACTGGACACACGCACCACTTGATTGGTGCGAGGAGCGGGACTGGGTTCCTTCATTAAACCCTGCTCCTTCTGTTGCCTAACCAGCTCCTCTCGCCGTGCCTCTACACTTTCCTTCTGCTCCCTCTGAACCAATGACCCCCCTAATCTGGTGGCCTCCTCTGCTAAACCGCGGAACCGCTCTATCGCGGCCTCCCGCTGCCTCGTCGTCCACGGAGTGTGCCCCCCCCTAAAAAATGTTTGGGATTGTCTCTCCCCCGTGATCATGGCCTCCATCCCTCTTGCCAGACTCTCGCTCATCTCCTCCCAAGTCCATCCTCTCTCCTCTTCACGCTGCTTGATCCAGGATTGGTGGGATCTTCTGTCACGATCGTTTACGAACGAGAAGGACCAATGTGCAGCGTGATATGCATTCATATTTATTTACGGCTAAACACACGACAAAACAACAAACGAGTCCAAGGTAGCATACAAACAACATACCTTACACGGAACAAGATCCCACAACTAACAGGTGTCAAAAGGCTGCCTAAGAATGTTCCCCAATCAGAGACAACGAGCTACAGCTGCCTCTGATTGGGAACCACACCGGCCAACATAGATCTACACATTTTAGATCTCAACATAGACACTCAACACGACACAGAAAATACACACCCTGACTCAACAAATGAGAGTCCTCAGAGTCAGGCGTGACATACAGCTAGCTAGAATCCTACCTACTGTAAATTCTACAGGCCATGTTTGAATGAGCATGACAAGTCAACTGTCTTGGCTATGCCTTTAGAGATGGCATCAGTAATACAGTTCAATGACAGGGTTGATAGTTTACAACATATTCAAATGAAGTTCTAGTTTACAACATATTCAAATGAAGTTCTAGTTTACAACATATTCAAATGAAGTTCTACTTTACCACATATTCAAATGGAGCCCAGAGGTAAATAGGAACTGAATATTCGTTTTTTACTGCACCTCAACACCCCTTACTCAGCATTCTCCTGGGACGTGTGTGTGTGTGTGCATGTTGTTTGCATAACATCCTGTGTATTCCGTAACAGTTGTGTTTGTGTACTACGTGTGTGTGTGTGTGGTTGAGTGTGTGAGTGTTTATGGGATTTTAATGAGTGAGCATGTGTGATGTTAAGGGACTTCTTCCTCTTCTGGTCTCCACTCTGAGAGAGGACAGAGTAGTGATGATTAATTACTTTCAGACGTCCATTTCCTTTTGAATATTTTCCATAGGTCCTCAACAATGGTTCTCCATATAGAATCCTGTTTTGAAGGATATGTACAGTATTAGTGCAATGTAAAGGGCATGAGAAGATGACAGTTCCATGTAAAGTAGTTGTTATTCGTCACACTCTGGACATGTCTGTTGGATTTCATACTGTGAACCAACTTCCAGACAGACATACACACAGAAAGACAGCATCAACCTGTAACATTTGGTTCATGGCCAAAAGGGTTTCCTCATTTCTCTTGACAATAAGTTAGCTTTTCTTCAGATATGCTGAATTAGAATATTAGATTGGTTAGTTACCCTAACAGTTAATGAAATGGTTTGCAGGTTGGACCTTCCAGTCAAGGGACTCTGACCTAGTACAGCTCAAAGGAAAGAATGTTTGGATAGTGGATTGTAAGAGAGGAAATAGAATGGGACATTTCTTATAGAATGTTGAGATAGTGGATCGTAAGAGAGAGGAACTAGAATGGGACATTTCTAATAGAATGTTGAGATAGTGGATCATCAGAGAGAAAATAGAATGGTACATTTCTTATAGAATGTTGAGATAGTGGATCGTGAGAGAGAGGAACTAGAATGGGACATTTCTAATAGGTGGTAATCACCATGTTGGTTTTAGTGAAATAATGTAATCACGCAATAGAGACAAAAGAAGGAACTCCATCTTTTACTTCATCTTACTGTAACCATAGGAACAGTGGAAGGTGATGAAGATGTCACATACTCTGAGGTCAGAAGACCAGGAGGTAGAGCTAGAGAGCAGGAGGATCCTGGGAAAGGTGAGGTGTGTGTGTGTTACAGTTAGCTAAGGGTTACATTAAGTACCCCTTATTTAACCTTATGACCTTATAACCTCTGACCCCCACTCCTTTTCCAGGAAGTGAACCTGGCACTAGTGACCCCTCTCCCTCAGTGGGGTCAAAGGCTGCAATCCCTGAGGGAGGGTCTAGGAGTGTTCCCGTGGTGACCCTAGTGTGTCTCTGTGTTCTACTGCTGGGCCTGGCTATCACTCTGGGAGTCCTCTGTGAGTATAGAACCATTTTACTGAACCCTGACCCTTTTACAATACTGAACCCTTTTACACTACTGAACCCTTTTACACTACTGAACCCTTTTACACTACTGAACCCTTTTACACTACTGAACCCTTTTACACTACGTATCCACCATAGCTGCTGACCTGGAACTCTGCTGGAAAGGACAATGTGCAGAGAAAATATCCAAGCCAGCCCAGACCAGTACATTTCTGTTTGGTACGATAGTCTGAAACAGAAGAGAAAAACAACTACCCTCCATCTTGTCTCCTTGTCTCTGTTCCAGATGCTTCCAACATGACTAGTCTTCATGCTGAGGAAGCTCGTTTTCACCAGATGAAAGACAATCTAACAGGTGAGAATATCAATGATCAAGAGCTCTTTACCATTATAAACTTCTTATATACATTTGGAGAGAATCCTTCATATAAATCATTAAGATCCTGGTTCGATAACGGGCTGTGTCTCAGCTGGCCGCAACCGGGAGCCCCATGAGGCGACGTACAATTGGCCCAGCTTCGTCCGGGTTAGGGGAGGGTTTGACCGGCCGGATCGTCCTTGTCCCATCGCGCTCCAGCGACTCCTGTGGCGGGCCCGGCGCATGCAAGCTGACACAGTCGCCAGGTGTACGGTGTTTCCTCCGACACATTGGTGTGGCTGGCTTCCGGGTTAAGCATGCATTGTGTCAAGAAGCAGTGCGGCTTGGCGGGGTTATGTTTCGGAGGAAGCACGGCTCTCGACCTTCGCCTCTCCCAAGTCCGTACGGGAGTTGCAGCGATGGGACAAAACTGTAACTACCAATTGGATATGATGAAATTGGGGAGAAAACTGGGTAAAAAATAAATACAAATTAAGATGAATTTGTCAATGGGGGACTGGCTAAGATTAAAATACTGCTGTTTCACTGTAATAGATAAATAAAATATGATTTAATTTGAATATGACTATGGTTAGATAATAGGTCATTCTAGCTTGGACAAGGTTTACTTTCTTACTTTATTGTTAGATATGTAAATAAATGAATGTTATTCATCCGTATTATTTGCTCTTTCATAACAGGGAGACTGCATGAACTGCAAGACAACTATAAGAGACTGCAGAATGAGAGCCACAACATAACAGGTAGGTAGTCTAGAGCAGGACTCTACTGACATGGGACTGACTAGCTGCTGTTCTCCTATTCATATCACAATATTGTCATAACATATCTGTAATTATTGAAGTGCTTTTAAAGGCTGGTCATGACACACATTAACACCATCATCCCAGACAGCCTAGACCCACACCAATTCACATACACTACAGATCCAGAGATGAAGCAATCTCAATTGCACTTCACACTGCCCTCTCCCACCTGGACAAGATGTGAAATAACTATGTGAGAATGCTGTACATAGACTACAGCTCAGCGTTCAACACCATAGTCCCCTCCAATATCATTACCAAGCTAAGGACCCTGGGACTGAACACCTCCCTCTGCAACTGGATCCTGGACTTCCTGACAGGCCGGCACCAGGTGGTGAGGGTAGGCAACAACACCTCCACCACGCTGACCCTCAACACGGGGGCCCCTCAGGGGTGTGTGCTTAGTCCCCTCCTGTACTCCCTGTTCACCCACGACTGACCCACATTCACATACACTACATACACACACACACACAAACATAACACACACACGCAGACCGACACAACAAAAACACACATACAGTGGGGAGAATAAGTATTTGATACACTGCCGATTTTGCAGGTTTTCCTACTTACAAAGCATGTAGAGGTCTGTAATTTTTATCATAGGTACACTTCAACTGTGAGAGACGGAATCTAAAACAAAAATCCAGAAAATCACATTGTATGATTTTTAATTAATTAATTTGATTTTATTGCATGACATAAGTATTTGATCACCTACCAACCAGTAAGAATTCCGGCTCTCACAGACCTGTTAGTTTTTCTTTAAGAAGCCCTCCTGTTCTCCACTCATTACCTGTATTATATGTACCTGTTTGAACTCGTTACCTGTACAAAAGACACCTGTCCACACACTCAATCAAACAGACTTCAACCTCTCCACAATGGCCAACACCAGAGAGCTGTGTAAGGACATCAGGAATAAAATTGTAGACCTGCACAAGGCTGGGATGGGCTACAGGACAATAGGCAAGCAGCTTGGTGAGAAGGCAACAACTGTTGGCGCAATTATTAGAAAATGGAAGAAGTTCAAGATGATGGTCAATCACCCTCGGTCTGGGGCTCCATGCAAGATCTCACCTCGTGGGGCATCAATGATCATGAGGAAGGTGAGGGATCAGCCCAGAACTACACGGCAGGACCTGGTCAATGACCTGAAGAGAGCTGGGACCACAGTCTCAAAGAAAAGCATTAGTAACACACTACGCCGTCATGGATTAAAATCCTGCAGCGCACCAAGGTCCCCCTGCTCAAGCCAGCGCATGTCCAGGCCCGTCTGAATTTTGCCAATGACCATCTGGATGATCCAGAGGAGGAATGGGAGAAGGGCATGTGGTCTGATGAGACAAAAATATAGCTTTTTGGTCTAAACTCCACTCGCCGTGTTGGGAGGAAGAAGAAGGATGAGTACAACCCCAAGAACACCATCCCAACCGTGAAGCATGGAGGTGGAAACATCATTCTTTGGGGATGCTTTTCTGCAAAGGGGACAGGACGACTGCACCGTATTGAGGGGAGAATGGATGGGGCCATGTATCGCGAGATCTTGGCCAACAACCTCCTTCCCTCAGTAAGAGCATTGAAGATGGGTCGTGGCTGGGTCTTCCAGCATGACAACGACCCGAAACACACAGCCAGGGCAACTAAGGAGTGGCTCCGTAAGAAGCATCTCAAGGTCCTGGAGTGGCCTAACCAGTCTCCAGACCTGAACCCAATAGAAAATCTTTGGAGGGAGCTGAAAGTCCGTATTGCCCAGCGACAGCCCCGAAACCTGAAGGATCTGGAGAAGGTCTGTATGGAGAAGTGGGCCAAAATCCCTGCTGCAGTGTGTGCAAACCTGGTCAAGACCTACAGGAAATGTATGATCTCTATAATTGCAAACAAAGGTTTCTGTACCAAATATTAAGTTCTGCTTTTCTGATGTATCAAATACTTATGTCATGCAATAAAATGCAAATGAATTACTTAAAAATCATACAATATGATTTTCTGGATTTTTGTTTTAGATTCCGTCTCTCACAGTTGAAGTGTACCTATGATAAAAATTACAGACCTCTACATGCTTTGTAAGTAGGAAAACCTGCAAAATCGGCAGTGTATCAAATACTTGTTCTCCCCACTGTACATACACATTACACACACACACTTTTATACTCATAATTTGCTGCTGCTACTCTGTTCTTTATTTTACTCTTATTATGATCTATCCTGATGCCTAGTCACTTTACCCTGCCTTCATGTACATATCTACCTCAAATACCTCAGCATATTGATCTGATACTGGTACTCCCTGTATATAGCTCCATTCTTTTGTATTTTATTTTATTCCTCTTGTGTTACTATTTTGTTTTTATTTTAAACTCTGCATTTTAGGGAAGGGCTCATAAGCAAGAATTTCACGGTAAAGTCTACACCAGTTGTATTCGGCGCATGTGACAAATAACACTTGATTTGATTTGACATACTAATGTAAAGGGGAAGTTGAACCCAATTTAACTAAAACTTCTCATTTCAATACAAAGTTCCATGTTATCAAGATTAGGATTACATTTACACTGCAGTAGTATTGCTTCCCCAAAACATGTTTCAATATTGTATATGCTATCATTGCACTGTATATGAGGAAGGACATGGGTTGTTCTTGACCAGGGAAAAGTCCTGGCCCTAATGGAAATGTAGTCATATGAGTGTGGTGAAGTGCATTGGAAAGTAATTTTATACTTCAAATGTTTTGTTTGCCAACTACATACCTTTTGTATTATGGCCTTAATTCAACAGAACTACACTGTATTCTAATTGGTTGTAAATCTCTTCTGTTCTTAGTCCAGAAAGAGTTGTTATCCTCAGGGCTTCAAGACTGTGAGGCCAACCTGACTAGGGTCAAAGATCTCCTGCCAACCATCCAAGGTCAGTTCAATCCTCCCTATGTACTGTGGTTGTGACTAGATGGATTACAGCTACAAATGAGATTACCATACAAATAAGAATGGAATCATGGATTCATGGAATATAATAATTCTTATACCTATGGATTTTCCATTTAACTACTGCGAGAGTTTGGACATACGTTTTGAAGCCAGATAACGACTCAGAGTAGGATATAACTTTTTGTTGCTATGGCGATAGATAGCTAGATGCTAGCTAGAGTTAGGGCAGCAATGTGCAGATAGCTGGTGGTCAATATGTACAGAGTTTCAATTTGAAAAGAGCACATTTAGGATGCATTGGCATTTAGCAGGACAAATTGGCTTGGTTATATTGTATCTCTGCACTGGCAATTTATTTGAAACGTTATAGTTGATTTCCTACCTCCACCGGAATGTGGCAAGCACGATTACATGATAGGATAGGATATATATGATTAAATGCATTATACACTGTTTGTTTACCTCAATATTGATTTAGCTAGCATTGTGAAGCAGTGTCTACGCATACAAGCAACAGTTCATTGATATTTCATCAAAAATAAACAATCGCCAGTGAAACTATTCATTTTTACTTTGAGAAAATCTAAGTGATATCCGACTCCGACTCATCATCTGGCTTCCAAACGCAAGTCCAAACTCTCGCAGTGCTCAATGGTGAATCTTGTCTGTAGCTGTACTCCATCTAGTCACAACCATATACTCTAAGCTATGACAGAATGAGCGTGGATGTCCAATGGCCAGTAGTTCAATTATAGGATATGTAGTGGAGCTGTTCTTCAACTTGTTACCCAGTCAGCCCAATTCTGATCTTTTTTCCCACTAATTGGTATTTTGACCATAGGAGGTTGTTGGCACCGTAATTGGGGAGGACGGGCTCAAGGTAATGGCTGGAGCGGAATTGGTGGAATGGTATCAAATACATCAAACACATGGTTTCCATGTGCATGATCCCATTCCAATTACTCCCTTCCAGCCATTATTATGAGCCGTCCTTCCCTCAGCAGCCTCCACTGCTTTTGACCAATCAGATCAGCTCTTTTGCTGATCATTTGCCCAATTATTGTCAAAAGATATGAAAGCTCAAAAGACCAATAATTGGGCAAAAGATCAGAATTGGGCTGACAGTGTAAACGCAGCATGTCATTGTTTCTCATTCCATTGATGTCCTTTCTCTTTCAGGTTATCTCTCCCTTAGCCCACAACTCTTGTGCTCTCTTAAAGGGACACACACATTTAACAAGAACATCACAGGATGTAGAACTGAAAGTAATCAAATTTCAATTATGTTATCTCTTCTCTCTTCTAGGGAATCAGAAGGAATGTAATGCTGATAGGAAGCCATGTTCTCCTGGCTGGGAGTTCTACAATGGATCATGTTACTACTTCTCTAAAGACAAACTGACCTGGGAACAGAGTCAGTACGCCTGCATCCGCGATGGAGGACACCTGGTCATCATAGAGAGTAGTCAGGAGCAGGTAAGGCTGGAGGTGCAGTAATTAATTGCTAATGACTTTCACATAAAGCGCAGACTTCAAGTTAGGATACAGCCTTCTTTTAGTGTCTCTCTGTGCTTTGCATGTCTGTCTCCATTGGTTGACTTTAGTGGAAAGCAGGCGGGGCTCTCGCTCTTCAAGTTAAAAATATACTTTATTTAGAATAGTATAAAAAAATAAATTTTCAGCCATCAAAGCTTTCTTCAGGATGAGAACCATTGGTCCATTGGTTGATTAACGTGTGGTTTCCTCCATAGGAGTTTATAAAACAGAGAGTGGTAACACTGGGAATTGATCCTTATGAACACAGCCCCTGGATAGGACTGACAGATGAGAAGCAAGAGAAAGTGTGGGTCTGGATGGACAATACAACTCTTAATGAGAACATCAAGTAAGGATGTTTTTAAGGTATACATTTGCACACATCTACACTCACAGGTAAGCATGCATGCTCAAACAATTTTCAGCAGCAATCTGCTCTAATTCTTCAATGTTAGAGGGGGGCCCCTCCACCAACTGCTGTTTTCAGATCACACCATTGATTTGGGTTGTGATTCAGATCTGGACTCATTACTGCCCACTCCAGAACAGTCCAGTGTTTCTTGTTCAACCGTTCCTGGGTGCTTTTTGATGTGTGTTTGGGGTTGTTGTCCTGCTGGAGGACCCACAACCTTCAATGGAGACACAGTTTTTGGACACTGGATTTAACACTGGACTCCAATCTGCTGATTTCATGATTTCTTGCGCACGTTCAAGACCCCCAGTACTAGAGGCAGCAAAGCAACCCCACAGCATTATCAAACCTCCCCATGTTTGATTGTAGGGATGGTGTTCTTTTAATTGAATGCTTCATTTGGTCATTGGTAAACACAGTTCTGATCTGTATTTCCAAAGAGATCAAATGTTGTTTTGTTTGTTTGTGGCCAGTGAAGAGTCCAGATCTGAATCACATCCATAATCTATGGCGAGAGCTGAAAACAGCAGTTGGTGGAAGGCACCCCTCAAACATTAAAGAATTAGAGCAGTTTGCTGCTGAAAATTGGGCCAAATTGCCAGTAGAAAGGTTCAGAAAGTTCATTGACGGCTACAGGAAACATTTGTCAGGAGTTATCTTGGCCAACAGCTCTGCTACCAAGTACTAGCTCCAGGGGGCTAATCATTTAGTCCATGCCATTTGTCTTTATTTTCTAAATATATATGTTTTCCTTCTGCTGCGACATACTGTATGGAGTAATGGTTTCCCTTCTCCCTTTTCTAGGTACTGGGACTCCAACGAACCAAATAACCGTGGGCCTAAAGGTGAAATAGAAAACTGTGTCCGAATTGGTCAACACTGTTACAGAGATAACAATTGTTGGTTTGACTTTCCATGTGCCGAACCATCTAAGAGAATCTGTGAGAGTCGTTCAGTCTGTGAAAGTCAGGCAGCCTCTCCATAGTATTGCAAAATGTAGTGTATTGAATGAGTAACCAGCACAAGACACCTCATTTTTGGGTAGTATGTAGGACCAGTTGCCTAGACACAGATTAAACCTAGTCCTGGACTATGAAGCATATTCAATGGAGATTCCCCATTTAGAGTGTTTTTAGTCCAGGACTAGGTTTAATCTGTGTCCAGGAAACTGAGCCATAATGTATCATTTTGGTTAATGCAGAGTACTAGCTTCAGAGCTTTTTGTTTGTCTGAATTCGTGGGTTTTACACACCAGCCAAGCTTCTGGGAGAGCACCATTGTTACCTTTTGATTAGTTCCTCCACATAGCCAGCTGGATGTGACAGATCCTGCTAAATTGAATTGAACTTTTCTATTCATATTTGCAAATATGCTTTATCATGTAACATTTTACATTTTAGTCATTTAACAGACGCTCTTATCCAGAGTGACTTACAGTTAGTGAATTTTAGTAAATAATTAAATATACAGTAGTATTAGAGAAATTATTATTGTAAAGATGTTATTTACAGGTTTAGCCTGTATGGTTTAGCCTGTTATCTCAACCTTCTTTCCAGGAAAATGTAACTCGTTTGTTGGAGATGGATTCTAACAATGGGATTCATTAATTCATCTGTTTTTATAGATTTATTTGTATGTGTAGGTCTAATAGATGGAATTAGACAGGAATTAATAAATAAATAAACATTTCATGATCTAAATGTTTTATGTTCACAATTTTCTGTATTTGCGGTTCGGTATCTGAGTCTATATCAAGTCTTAGTCAATGTAACAACGTGGTCTCTGAGAGGGATGGAGGGTAGTTTAGTAGGAGGTCTCTGAGAGGGATGGAGGGTAGTTTAGTAGGGGGTCTCTGAGAGGGATGTAGTGTAGTTTAGTAGGAGGTCTCTGAGAGGGATGGAGGGTAGTTTAGTAGGAGGTCTCTGAGAGGGATGGAGGGTAGTTTAGTAGGGGGTCTCTGTGAGGGATGGAGGGTAGTTTAGTAGGGGGTCTCTGAGAGGGATGGAGGGTTGTTAAGTAGGGGGTCTCTGAGAGGGATGGAGGGTAGTTTAGTAGGGGTCTCTGAGAGGGATGGAGGGTAGTTTAGTAGGGGGTCTCTGAGAGGGATGGAGGGTAGTTTAGTAGGGGTCTCTGAGATTGATGGAGGGTAGTTTAGTAGGAGGTCTCTGAGAGGGATGGAGGGTAGTTTAGTAGGGGGTCTCTGAGAGGGATGGAGGGTAGTTTAGTAGGGGGTCTCTGAGAGGGATGGAGGGTAGTTTAGTAGGGGTCTCTGAGAGGGATGGAGGGTAGTTTATTAGGAGGTCTCTGAGAGGGATGGAGGGTAGTTTAGTAGGAAGTCTCTGAGAGGGATGGAGGGTAGTTTAGTAGGAGGTCTTTGAGAGGGATGGAGGGTAGTTTAGTAGGGGGTCTCTGAGAGGGATGGAGGGTAGTTTAGTAGGGGGTCTCTGAGAGGGATGGAGGGTAGTTTAGTAGGGGGTCTCTGAGAGGGATGGAGGGTAGTTTAGTAGGGGTCTCTGAGAGGGATGGAGGGTAGTTTAGTAGGGGGTCTCTGAGAGGGATGGAGGGTAGTTTAGTAGGGGGTCTCTGAGAGGGATGGAGGGTAGTTTATTAGGAGGTCTCTGAGAGGGATGGAGGGTAGTTTAGTAGGAAGTCTCTGAGAGGGATGGAGGGTAGTTTAGTAGGAGGTCTTTGAGAGGGATGGAGGGTAGTTTAGTAGGGGGACTCTGAGAGGGATGGAGGGTAGTTTAGTAGGGGGTCTCTGAGAGGGATGGAGGGTAGTTTAGTAGGGGGTCTCTGAGAGGGATGGAGGGTAGTTTAGTAGGGGTCTCTGAGAGGGATGGAGGGTAGTTTAGTAGGGGGTCTCTGAGAGGGATGGAGGGTAGTTTAGTAGGGGGTCTCTGAGAGGGATGGAGGGTAATTTATCTCCTATTGTGCAGTACACTGTGTCTGGTTTGTTGACATTATTCCCAAATAAAAAAGATTATAGCTATAATTGACTGTCTTACTTCTGTAGTTATCCATACAACCAGCTGGATGTGACAGAAGTTACTGAAATTGAGATTTTTTAATATGCCTCATCTTATTAATAATTAGATATACAGTATATATTAGAAAAATAATGATATACTCAGATGACTGACTGGTTGGTTGGTTGATGGAATAGTTGATTGATTGATTAATTGGGTCCAATTCAGGAAGTAAACTGAAAGTCCAATTCAATCAATGACTTCTCAAGTCAGTTCAATGGAAATGCACCATAGCAGGTAATGGCGCACGTGCATAAATTTGGCAGAATTCAGATATGACATAATTTCTTTAGCATTATCCACTGAGTTTTTAAATTGCGGCGCACGACATGGTTCAATGTGCCAATGAAGCACAATCTACTTTTTCAAATGGCCGGCGTCTTGAACATAAAATTAATGTCATGTATATTCTGCTAATGAACATACAAAGAAATATTAACGGAGAGCAATGTAAAATACGCCAAACTTAGCCAAACAAAGAATGTGTGGTAAGTGCATGGAGGCCACCATCTTTATGGACCTCCTCTATTGTCACATCTATTTTCTATGCAAACTTGCTAAATGTTAACAAAAGATCAATGGACAAATTAATGGAAACCTGGCTATGGAGAGGGATGGAGGGGTATTGTATCTCCTTTTGTCCAGTACACTGTGTCTGGTTTGTTGAAATTATTCCAGTCTTTGTCCACTTGGTGGCGCTGTGCTGCAGCTGGTTTCTGTACGGTGCTGTAGAAGACCATAGAAGACTGATGTAGGCTCTGCCTCAGAAGGGCTCTGTGATTCTGTCCTCTCTTCTGGTGAAGTGTACTCTTTGTCTCCTGGATGGACTTCTTCTCCTCCTGCTACTGCTGGTACTGCTGCTCCTGGACTCCCTGCAGTGTTGTGGATTGATGTCACCTTCAGAGATGGAAGAGGGCTGTGGTTCTGGCCTCTCACCTGCTGGAACATTCTACTAGGCTGTCAGCTTGTAGAACAACAACCTGTTAGGAGATGAGAAATCACAATGTAAATTATCACTTTTTTTATCCTGTGAAAACATAGATAAATAATTGAAAGAGAGGATATCTGCAGTAGCTGTTCTTCTTTAGTGGATGGAGGTGTTTTGCCAGATATGATCCATCCTACAACAACTAACACACCAACGAAGAACACCCCAATAACACTGCCCACAATGGTTCCAACTGGTGATGCTGCAGTTTGCCCATCCTTCTCTTCGCTTCTTGTGATTGGTCAAAAGACCAATTAGTGGAAAAAATATCAAAATTGGTCTGTCTGTCTAAACACAGCCTTTGTGTAGAGACAGAGTAGTTCACTGGGTTATAATCCACCCACTAAAATGTAAGAACAAAATAACTAACCAACAAACAATACAATACAATTCAATACACAATACAATTGCTGTAGCTGCAGATACGATCCATCATCATTACCACATATCATTGTTTAAAAAGCTGTTACAATAATACACAATTAAACCATGATTCAATAAAATATATTTGTTTTATTAAAAAAACAAGAGAAAAATCCTTCATGTACAATTAATTATTGTGTGTGTGCTTTTGTGTTTTTGTGTGTGTGTTTGTAAGTGCATGCATGTGTGTGTGTGTGTTTTTGTTTGCATGTATGTGTGTGCACGTATGTTTGTGCATGGCTCTGTGTGTGTGTGTGTGTGTGCATAATCCATGTCCACAGGTTTCTCCTGCTCCTCCTCTGATGGTGTGTCCCTCCATCTCCCTCAAGGACCTGTAATATATCACCACACAAAGTTATTTATCCTCCCATCTCCCTCAAGAACCTGCAACATATCACCACACAAAGTTATTTATCCCTCCATCTCCCTCAAGGACCTGTAACATATCACCACACAACGTTTTTTATTGGTATAATTTAAACAGATAAAGTATTGTAATGACCCAGCTGGATCATAAAGTAAAAGAGAGACGGGCACCAGGTGTACAGGCAGAACACAGGTTTATTCCTGAATGGGCTATTGTTCAGGCCACAACCCACGCCGCTAAACCTCGAACATACACAAATAGAACATGTCAAATCAAGGGTCCCGAACAGAACAGAAGAGATGAGACCGTAACCCCTATTTTTCATTCCAAAACCCCGCGGGATTACCCATCATACCCCCCAACCTTTCCATCTGTCCTGGCATATTTAACCCCTGCTAGTACCCATGAGAACGATAACACATCCATGAACACAGAACACAATACAGGGTCGTTACATAGCCCCCTCCTTTCTAAACCCTAGCCCCTAGGGTTACAAAACAAAATCCTTAAAACGACCCGGAGGTCGCATCAGTCTCTTGTGCCTCCCCTTGACTCTCACTGGTGGACCCCCAGAACACTCATCTGCCCCAATGTCATTTCCAGCACCCCCCGAAGAGGCAGCCCCCGTCCCAGGCTCAGCTTGCACTAGAGTCTCCTCGCTAGACTGTCCCCGTGTGCTCACATCAGAGTCCTCACTTCCATTCCCTACCGTTTTCCTCCCTCTGTAGGGCGCCAATCGGTCCCGGTGGACCACCACCTTCCTTCCTCGTGGGGGAACCTCCACCCGGTACGTCACCTCCCCCACTCTCTCTATCACCAGGCACGGCCCCACCCAGGCACTGTCCAGCTTTGGGCACCGCCCCTTCTTGCGCGTGGGGTTGTGAAGCCACACGCGTTCTCCCGCTCCAAAGTGCCTCCCCCTAGCGCGTGAGTCATAGTGGCGCTTTTGGCGCATTCCTGCGTTCTCGAGTTGCTCCCTTGCGAAGGTGTGAGCCGCTTCTAACCGGTTCTGCAGTCGACGAACATAGTTCGGGCCAGGCAAAACCCCGTCGTCGTTATCAGGAGGGTGGCCAAACGTCAGTTCGGCTGGGGTGCGCAACTCACGACCTAACATTAGTAGCGCTGGGGAGCACGCAGTCGATTCCTGAACAGCCGACCTACATGCCATGAGAATAAACGGTAAGTGGGTGTCCCAATCTCTCTGGTGTTTTGAGGTAACGATAGCCAGCTGTTGTGCTAATGTTCTGTTAAATCTTTCCACCAGCCCATCACTCTGGGGATGAAGCGGAGTAGTGCGCGTCTTCTCCGCGCCTAACCGTCTACACAACTCTGAGAACACCCGTGACTCAAAGTTTCTCCCCTGGTCGCTGTGTATAGACTGTGGCACCCCGAACCGACTGATTATTCCCCCTACCAATGCATCAGCTACTGTTTCTGCCTCCTGGTCTGGGAGAGCGTAAGCCTCTGGCCACTTGGTGAAGTAGTCCATAGCAGTTAGAATCCACCTGTTACCGCTGTCTGTGGTTGGAAACGGTCCAACTATGTCTACCCCCAGTCTCTCCATGGGCTCCCCTACTGGGAATTGTTGTAGGAGGGCGTGTGACTGACCTGGAGGTCCTTTCTTAGCAGCACACTCATCGCACTGCCTGCAAAAGTCCTCCACATCCCTCCTGTGCCTGGCCCAATAGAAGCCTTTACGTACGCGCTTTAACGTTTTGGAGACCCCAAAATGCCCTGCGCCTACTCCACCGTGAAGCTGCTGTAACACGCTCCCTTGCAGCCTTTTGGGAACCACTACCTGCCACGTCATTTCTCCAGTAGCTGGCTTTTTCCACCCCCTCTGGAGCACTCCCTCAGCCACTCTAAGGACTGAGAATTTAGCCCAGAGTCCTTTGGTGACTGGTGATAGAGGCGCTACTTCCCCCCATGGAGGTCGTCTTCTCTCTTCCACCCAACCCCAGCACAGGACGCAGCTCTGCGTCCTCCTCCTGGCGACGCCTCCACTCCCCGACGTCCACAGCCTCAAGCTCCCGGCACTCTGTCACCCTCAGCTGACTCACCGTGGCGGTGACTCCCTCCTCCATGCACAGTTCCCTCTCTCGCTCCACCCGTTTGGCGCAGTACCCACAGCCGTCCTCAGCACACGGGCGGCGGGACAAGGCGTCTGCATTGCTGTGGCGAAGGCCGGCCCTGTGCTCCACCTGGAAGTCGTAGGGTTGCAGCTCCTCCAACCAGCGGGCGATCTGACCCTCTGGCTCCTTGAAGGAGAGAAGCCACTGCAGGGCGGGAGTGATCCGTCCGCACCACAAACGGCAGGCCCCCCAGGTAGTACTTGAAATGGCGTACTGCTGCCACGACAGCCAAAAGCTCCCTCCTTGTCACGCAGTAGCGTTTTTCAGCCTTATCAAAAGTTCTGCTGTAATAAGCTACTACGTGCTCCCCGTCAGAACCACGCTGAGCCAGCACGGCCCCCAAGCCCTCATTGCTTGCATCGGTGTCCAGAATAAACGGACGGTTTGGGTCTGGTGAGGACAGGACAGGGGCCTCCACCAGGGCACGTTTGAGGGCCTCAAACGCCCGCTGGTGCTCTTCGGTCCACTGAAAGACAGTGTCCTTCTTGAGAAGGTGGTTCAAAGGAGCTGCTATCCCCGCAAACCCTTTCACAAACCTACGATAGTAGGATGCCAGACCCAGGAAGCTCTTAACCTCTTTTTTTCCCCTTGGAATTGGCCACCCCCTCACAGCCTCCACTTTGTCTGGCAACGTGCTGATACCCTCACCACCCAGCTGATGACCCAGGAACGCCAACTCCCTTTGCATGAAATGGCACTTTTCCGGGTGTAATTTTAGCCCCGCCCCGAGATCCTCTCCAGCACTCGCCTAAGTGCCCCCAGTGCCCCCTCAAACGACGTGCCGTGTACCAATATGTCGTCTAGGTACACGACACACTCGTCTCTCGGAACCCCCGCCAGCACTCTGTCCATGAGCCTCTCAAAGGTGGCAGGAGCATTACAAAGCCCGAAGCACAGCACCTTGAACTGCCAATGGCCCCTATCCGTGGAGAAGGCCGTTTTTCACGTGCCCCAGGCGAGAGGGGCACCTGCCAGTAGCCACTGCGCAGATCAAGGGAAGAGAACCACGAGGACCCTCTGACGTGGTCTAGCGACTCATCGATCCTCGGTATGGGGTAAGAGTCTTTAATGGTGACAGAATTTAGGCCCCTGTAGTCCGCACAAAACCTAAGTTTACCCCCTTTCTTAGGCACCATGACGACCGGCGCGGACCACGGGCTATCTGATGGCTCAATGAAATCAGCCCGCAACATGTCAGCAATAGCTGTGGCTGCTGCTTCCCTCTTGGCAAGGGGAATGCGACGGGGCCGAATTTTAATGGGTTGGTTGTCCCCAGTGTCGATGTCGTGCTGAACCAGGTGCGTTTGCCCTACCTCATCTTCCCCCAAGCGAAGCTATCTTTAAAGTCAAACAGCAGCTGCTTTAATTGTCTCTGTTGTCTCTCGTCCAGACCTTGACAGTTTTTCAGCCACACAGCCTCAACGGCGTCGATAACTTCCTCCTTCCCCCGTCGGGCTGATGGGGTGAAGGAGCCAGTGTGTTTTGGGCTACTGGGATGCCTGTGCTTGCACCATTATGGGGAGTGAAGGTCGTTGCCGCCGGAGACAGCTGCTGGGATGGAACAACGACCAAGGAGCAGCCGGGACGACCAGTGGAGTTTCGGCAAGCTTGGAGGAAGACGGAGGGACAGCCCTGCCCCCTGCTGGCCCTCCCGAAGGCGACATTCCCACTGTGGGCCCCCCGACAGCCTCAAAGTGCCCGAAGCTAAGTCCAACTGAGCCCCACAGTTTTTCAAAAGTCCATTCCCAGTATACAGGGGTCCTGTACCGCTGCTACCCACACCGGACACCCCACAGTTCTCCCCCCACAGTCACAGACACCCGACACTTCCCTAACATGGGGGCTAGCTCCCCCGTGACAGTCCGTAGCTGGACAAGGGTCGGCTCCACCCGCACCCCAACAGGTAGTATGTCTGGTCTCACCAGGGTTACTGTAGAGCCCGTGTCGACCAGGGCCAAACATTCCACCCCCTCTACCTTGACGATGACATTGCAGAAGTCCCCAATGGTGGTACGTCCCACCACAACTACCGGACTAGGAAACACGGTGGCAGCTACACCCTGGGGAAGCAGGTCCCCACCCTCTTGCCTGCACTGCTGGGTACATCTTCTGCTTACTGTGGGTTCGGGGGGCGGAGGAATGGGCCCGCGCTGCCCCCTGCGCGAGAACCCGCTGTCGTTTCCCTGTTGACTGGAGAATCTGCCACACTCCCGCTGAATGTGGCCAGTCTGGCCACAACCCCAGCAGACAATGGAAGTTGAGCTGACACTGCGATGTTGTCTGGAGCCCTTCTCAATGACAAGCGAAGCGGTCTTGACTAACCCTCCCAACTCGTCGACCCACTCTGGTTTGGTGACCCCCGGCACCCCGGCCGCCGCTGCTCTCACCTCTGGTTGACTGGCAACCTCCACTCTCACTCCCTCACCCCAGATCAGCTCCCTCTTCCTGGCTATCTCCACTGCAGCCCGCAGAGATGCTGGGTCCGACATCTGCACATGCTTACCCAGTTCGGTGGGGGAGAGCGCTCTAATGAAACTGTCCCGTGCCAGCTCGTCTTGCACCCCAATCGACATATTTGCATAAGCCCGCCTGGTCAGGCTCAGAATATCACTTGCCAACGCCTTTAATGATTCCCCCTGAAGTCTCTTTTTGTTATTCAGTTCAATCCGCAGCATGTTGGGCTGTGCATCGCTGCCGAAACGGCCCCCCAATGCCTCCACTAGCGCACCGTAGTCGCCCCTCTCGTCCGGGGCTAGCGTTAGCAGACATTCCGACGCCTCCTCTGACAGGCTCAGGGCAAGCTGTAACCCTTTCGTCTCGTCAGACCACCTCCCGGCTCTAGCCAACAACTCGAATTGAGTGAAAAAAACTTCCCATTTACCTTGTCCATTGAACTTTGGAAGTTTAGCCGCTACCGTGGCTAATGGCAATAGGGCGCTGCCATCTCTGTTTACATAAGGAGGTCCAGCCATTTCCGCACGCGGTGACGTCGATATCTCCGTCGCCGTGACGTCTGTTCTGGTCGAGCGGTTTGAAGGAAAACCCGCCCGTTCTGCCATCTTGCTGACTGACAATTTAACTCCCGCCATGTGGCTCTCCAGCTCTTCTACAGCCGTCATCGCCTGACCCTCCCGACCGGGTACACCCGAGCCCACAACGGCCACTTTGTCCGACTCTTCCTTAACTTTCCGCCTCGCCCCGATCATCCTGACCGTAGATGCGAGTCACGCTAAAGCTAACCACGGCCTATACTGAAACAGCTAACTCGCCTAATCTCGATCTATCCCGTCGTTCGAAAGCACTTCTGACACCAATGTAATGACCCAGCTGGATCATAAAGTAAAAGAGAGACGGGCACCAGGTGTACAGGCAGAACACAGGTTTATTCCTGAATGGGCTATTGTTCAGGCCACAACCCACGCCGCTAAACCTCGAACATACACAAATAGAACATGTCAAATCAAGGGTCCCGAACAGAACAGAAGAGATGAGACCGTAACCCCTATTTTTCATTCCAAAACCCCGCGGGATTACCCATCATACCCCCCAACCTTTCCATCTGTCCTGGCATATTTAACCCCTGCTAGTACCCATGAGAACGATAACACATCCATGAACACAGAACACAATACAGGGTCGTTACAGTATACTTTGATATACTTTGGGCTCCCGAGTGGCGCAGCGGTCTAAGGCACTGCATCTCAGTGCTTGAGGCGTCACTACAGACCCCCTGGTTCGATTCCAGGCTGTATCACAACCGGCTGTGATTGGGAGTCCCATAGGGCGGCGCACAATTGGCCCAGCGTCGTCTGGGTTTGACCGGTGTAGGCCGTCATTGTAAATAAGAATTTGTTCTTAACTGACTTGCCTAGTTAAATAAAGGAAAAATAAATATCAGAGCATTATTTTCATAACTATAATACAGGTGCAGCATCTTAATTTGATCACTCTGCTGTTTTAGGAAATGTCCTGCACAGCAGGAAATGCAAACTCGTAGTGTATTGAAGATCTAAAAAAGGCTTCTAAAGTTTGTAATTTCCACTAGAATTTCAGACTTGATTTTCCCTAACTACAAATGTATCAAGCCCTACAAAAATGTCCATTAATTATAATACATACAATAATTCAAATTTCCTTTTGCTGCAGGATTATTTTCTTTCTTTGAGAAACTGGTGAAATTAAGATCCTTCACCTGTATTAGTGTCAATAGCATATGGCTATTAGTCTTACCTGGGGCTGTGTGTGGCTTCAATTGAGAAAAGACCATCTGCCGCTGGTGGGGTTGCTTTTTCTGTAGGAGGACGAACATCAGCATAATACGATAATTATATACAGAATAATATCCAGAATAATATCCAGAATAATATACAGCTATTCAGTATGGGGTCAAAGAGGAGTGAGGTTCTGATAGGGGGAATATGGAGGGAGGGATGTCTAGTCTTACATCTCTTCTTATTGGCTTTGACCTTCTTTTGGAGGTCAACCTCAGCATAGTTCACATCAACAGGTCCAGCTGCTACTGACAATGGACATTGCCAGTCAACAAATGAAGGAATTAGCTTAATGCATATTCTACCTCATCATCACAAACTCAGAAATTACGAATTAAGATTTTAATGACTGCCAACCTGTAGAATGGGTCTTACCTGTGGCTTCCCCTGTCTTCACCTCAGAGTAGACAGGATTTTCTTTTGGATAATCTCTCTTTACTGAGGAGGAGGAACTTGTAAATATATTTATATATATATGTACACATTGTAACTCATCTTAGATCCACTGCTACATTTCTTTCTCAATATATGTCACAGTTGAGAGTCACCTTTCCTTTTCTTGTCCAACTTGTTCAGTTGAATCTGAACGTAAGTCACATGACGTGGTCCAGCAGCAGAAGCACCAGCAGCATCTGAGACATAATACACAAACACCTCCACTTAGTCAAACTCTACATGTCATATTAAATGAAGAGAAGCAGGCTACTACACATTCATACTGAAAACATTACATTACACTACCATTATCATTGTTGTCTGAGGGATTGATCGTATCGTAGATGTTAGCATCACCTGTTGGTCGAAAAAGAGAGAGAAATCTTAGTTATTCCTCAGCTTGCCTATGAACATATAGTATGATAACATGTTGTAAACAAAGTGGATGTTGATGAGCCAGTGTATGAGGTTACAGAGAGAGGAGAGTGGTAGAGGTCTGGGCTGAGAGACTGACCATGCTGCTGATGTGTATACCCAGTATCAGGAGCTTGGCCCTGGGTAGATCCTTGGTCCTGTTGGGGGTGCTGGTTGGTGCTCTGGGGCTGAGGGGGCCTACAGGGAGAGAGATACTCAGCATAGGAAGCACAGAGAAGATGTTATACTGTACGTATCAATATAGTTGTGTGTCACGCCCTGGCTCTGGGACTCTTATATCTTGAGCCAGGGTGTGTAGATTCTATGTGTTTGTGTTCTGTGTGTAGGATCTAGTTTATGTGTATCTATGTTGGCCGGGGTGGTTCTCAATCAGAGGCAACGAGAATCAGCTGTTGCTTGTTGTCTCTGATTGGGAACCATACTTAGGCAGCCTGTTTGGCACAGTGTATTGTGGGATCTTGTTCCGTGTTGGTTTGTGTCTGTTACCAAGGACTTCACGTATCGTTTTGTTGTTTTTGTTAGTGTGGTGAATTTATAATAAAGTATGTTCGCATTCCACGCTGCGCATTGGTCCACTCCTTTCAACGATCGTGACAGAAGATCCCACCAAAACTGGACCAAGCAGCGTGTGTCGGAGCAAACGCCGGGTAGGGAGCTGGAGAAGTTGGCGATGGCCCAGGTGGGCCAATGGTGGTCCTGGGAGGACATGTTCGAGGGCAGAGGACCATGGGCAAGGGTTAAAGCCCTGGCGAGAGAGGAGGTACGGCGCCAACAGTGTCGTCGTCGGACAGACGAGAGGCACCCCCAAGAAATTTTTAGGGGGGGGTCACATGGCATGGGCGACGGGGCTGCTGGAGGCAGATAAAGGGCGAGTTAGTGGATGAGGAGAGAAGGCCACCGGGTTACGGGAGCCATTGGTGTGTAGAGGGAAGGAAAGTGTAGAGGCACGGCGAGAGGTACTGAGGTGTGTTGCCAGTCCGGTCCGTTCCTGATCCCTGTGTAAGGCCAGTGGTGTGTGTTCCCAGTGCGGTCCGGCCTGTTCCTGTCCCTCGCACCAAGCCTGTGATGCGCGTCGCCAGCCCGGTCCGGCCTGTTCCGGTCCCTCGCACCAAGCCTATGGTGCGCGTCGCCAGCCCGGTCCGGCCTGTTCCTGCCCCTCGCACCAAGCCTATGGTGCGCGTCACCAGCCCGGCCCGGCCGGTTCCTGCCCCTCGCACCAAGCCAATGGTGCGCGTCGCAAGCCCAGCCCGGCCTGTTCCTGCTCCCCGCACCAAGCCAATGGTGCGCGTCGCCAGCCCGGTCCTGCCTGTTCCTGCTCCCCGCACCAAGCCAATGGTGCGCGTCGCCAGCCCGGCCCGGCCTGTTCCTGCCCCTCGCACCAAGCCTATGGTGCGCGTCGCCGGCCCGGCCTGTTCCTGCTCCCCGCACCAAGCCTATGGTGCGCATCGTCAGCCCGGTCCGGCCCGTTCCTGCTCCCCGCACCAAGCCAGGGGTGCGCGTCGCCAGCCCGGCCCGGCCCATTCCTGCTCTCCGCACCAAGCCTGTGGTGCGCATCATCAGCCCGGTCCGGCCCGTTCCTGCTCCCCGCACCAAGCCAGGGGTGCGCGTCGCCAGCCCGGCCCGGCCCATTCCTGCTCTCTGCACCAAGCCTGTGGTGCGCATCGTCAGCCCGGTCCGGCCCGTTCCTGCTCCCCGCACCAAGCCAGGGGTGCGCGTCGTCAGCCCGGTCCGGCCCGTTCCTGCTCCCCGCACCAAGCCTGTGGTGCGCATCGTCAGCCTGGTCCGGCCCGTTCCTGCTCCCCGCACCAAGCCTGTGGTGCGCATCGTCAGCCCGGTCCGGCCCGTTCCTGCTCCCCGCACCAAGCCAGGGGTGCGCGTCGTCAGCCCGGTCCGGCCCATTCCTGCTCCCCGCACCAAGCCTGTGGTGCGCGTCGTGCCCGTTTCACCGGTGCCTGGTCAGGTACCGGTCAGCTGCTCCACATCGGAGCCTAAGCAATCCGCTCCACCGATGTCCAGTCCAGCTCCAGCCAGCGGGACCAGAACAGGGGCACTACGGGGGGGTTATTAGAGGGTGGTGGTCATGCCCGGAGCCGGATCTGCCTCCGAGGAGGAATGCCCACCCGGCCCTCCCCTGTTCGGTTTATGTTTGGCGCGGTCGCAGTCCGCGCCTTTGGGGGGTACTGTCAGGCCCTGGCTCTGGGGACTCTTATGTTGAGCCAGGGTGTAGAGTCTATGTTTTGTGTTTCTATGTTCAAGATCTAGTTCAATGTGTATCTATGTTGGCCGGGGTGGTTCTCAATCAGAGGCAATGAGAATCAGCTGTTGCTTGTTGTCTCTGATTGGGACCATACTTAGGCAGCCTGTTTGGCACAGTGTATTGTGGGATCTTGTTCCGTGTTGGTTTGTGTCTGTTACCAAGGACTTCACGTATCGTTTTGTTGTTTTTTGTTCGTGTGATGAATTTATAATAAAGTATGTTCGCATTCCACGCTGCGCATTGGTCCACTTTTTCAACGATCGTGACATTGTGAGACAGGTGTCGTCACCAGAATATTATTTTGAACTAGAAACATTGTGTTATGTACTGAACTTTCTTCAAATATTTATATTATATTTAGACATTTCTCTCCTAAACATGTAATTTAATGTTTTGAATTAAATGAGAAATAGTAAATGTCTCACCTTTTGCTGTTTTGATATCTCCACAGCAGGACCAGGAGAATGACCAGTAGAACACCAGCAACAACCAGACCCACAACCACTCCTACTAGGACTGATGTAGAGGATCCAGGAGCTATGACGAGAGACTGGAGAGAGAACAGCACAACACAATCAGACTCTGAGGCAGAAAATAAATAAAGTCGTTTAATTCCTGTATGTATCTGAGTCTGATGACTTGGAGATCAGAGATGATAAGAGAGGGATGAAATGTTTTACTCTGTTCTCCTCACACACGGTCAGGGAGAGCAGCTGATAAGCAGCAGTAAGGTACGGCTCACTGTGACAGGTAAGGGTCTCAATCACAACCGTGCCCTGTTTTAAATGTGCACTCTGTAGGATTTATGCTAGATTTGCCTCTAGGGGCGCAAGTGAGACAAAATGCAATCATTGGACATAAGTGACCCTCCACACCCAGAAGTAAAAGTTTAGGAATTTCACATTTTGTACATGTCACTAGTTTGATAGCCTATTTATTATAGGCAAAACTGTTATTTCTAATCATTTCAAAATGTTGCTAATTTTTATCTCTACATTATTCAAATTTCATTGCACGTTTTGTTTTTGTAAAATGTGGTATCTATTCACAAGACCTTCCTTTGTTTCTGTTCAAATGTCCAGAGCGTCTCGTTGAGCCTAGTGTTTGTAAGGTCTTCAGCGTTTTGAAGGATGGCCACTGTGTGATGGCTCTTCAGTGCTCCTCTACAGTGAAGGACACCAGCTTTTCTTGGGAGCCAGAGGCTTTGTTTGACGGCTCCTTCTGGAGGGGGAGTCCCAACGCCAACATATCTGTTGTCTGGTCGTCTTACAGCCCCAACAGAAATGTCACCTTCATCTGTATTGCCAGCAACGGGCTCACTAACGCCTCTAGGGTTGTGAGGGAGACATGCCAAGGTACAGTAATTTCTAGGGCCAGGATTTATTTCTGTAACACATGACCTGACCAGGAAAAACTGGTGTATTCATGAACCTTTGGGCAGGGAATTCTTAAGCCAGCCAGCTATGCAGTAAGACAGGGAGGAATTATTGTAGATGCTGGTGAAGCTTGCGGTTGAATTTGTGAACAAAGTGAGGCATTATTTGTGTTCTTACCTTGTTATCACACTCTTTTGTTCTCTCCTATGTCCTCAGATGAACAGCCCAAGCCTGACGTGGTGGTGGAGGGGGAGACCCGCGTCCCTGGGATCGTAATGTTGCTCTTAGGATTTCTGTTTGGATGTCTTTTAACATATATTTTCAGAGGTGAGTGGGAGTTAAAAATTACAACAAATTTTCATTTCTATCAAATTTCACAGTGTCTTGTGTATCAATAAACGCTCCCTTAATTTAAGTTCTAGCTGAAATGAAGACGTGTTACTACCTATATTTTGTTTGCTAGGTGCAAAATAGAAGATATCACTGACTGCCTTGTTTTATGTTTGTCATAGAGTCCTTCACATGCATTTACATTTACATTTTCGTCATTTAGCAGACGCTCTTATCCAGAGCGACTTACAAATTGGTGCATTCACCTTATGATAGCCAGTGGGACAACCACTTTACAATATATCACTTTTTTGGGGGGGTGGGGTAGGGGGAGGGTAGAAGGATTACTTTTATCCTATCCCAGGTATTCCTTAAAGAGGTGGGGTTTCAAGTGTCTCCGGAAGGTGGTGAGTGACTCCGCTGTCCTGGCATCGTGAGGGAGCTTGTTCCACCATTGGGGTGCCAGAGCAGCAAACAGTTTTGACTGGGGGTCACGCCTGTTAGGCCTACTGCTGCTAGGTAGCTCTCTCTCTGCTCTCCCCCTCCCCTCTGTCTGTCCTTGATTGCAGGAGTGAAGTCTGGTGTGCGGGAGTCAGGGTTCCAGCTGCAGCTCATTCACCATAATCACCTCAGCCTTTAAGACCCGGTCAAACTTTCCACTCATCGTCAGATCATAGTCAAGACGACCATATATTTGGAACCTGACTCCTGCCTCCGCTTCACTCCTGCCACCACCATCCTGCTCTCCATTACCGGACCTCTCTTTTGGACTCACCACGGACACTAGGACATTACGGTACCACACCTGCCCTGATCTGGATCTGTTACCCTCCCTGTACCTGGACTTGCTCTTCCCATATATTTGGAAACCTGGACTTTGAACATTGTAAATAAACCTGTTAAAACTTCTCTGGCTTGGTGTACTTGTCTGCATTTGGGTTCTTATCCAGTTAAATCATAACAGTATGATCTGACCAACATGAACCCAGCAGACAGTAGCTCGGATACCACCCCAGAGTGCACTCAAATTTGGACTGCCATAGCCAATCAGGGCATTTTACTTGGCCAACATGATACCCTGTTTAAAACGATTGCTGAGGACAGTCAGGTGCTGCTTAATCAGGTTCAATTACTCTCCAATCAAGTATCTGCCCTTACTACCCCTTCAGCCCAGATCAGAGAGCCTTTTGTTCCTGCTCCAGAGCGCTATGACGGGAACATTGGAACCTGTGGCGATTTTTTGACTCAATGCTCGTTAGTGTTTGAACAATAGCCCCTCACCTACGCCTCAGAAAGAGCCCGTATTGCCTACCTTATCAACTCTACTAGCGGTTCCGCTCGTGCCTGGGGATCCGCGGTCTGGGAGAGTCAGTCGGACATTTGCAACGCTTACGTTGCCTTCACCACGGAGATGAGGAAGGTTTTTGACCACCCCGTACGAGGCAAGGAGGCTGCGAAACGGCTGTTTTCTCTTCGGCAGGGGGCTCGTAGTGTGGCGGAGATGGCAGTGGAGTTTCGGACTTTAGCAGCAGTGAGTGGTTGGAATGACGAGGCATTACAAGGAGTGTTCATCAATGCTTTGTCTGAGACCTTAAAAGATGAATTGGTGTCATATGATGAATCGCCTACGCTGGATAATCTTATTTCACTCACTATCAGGTTGGATAATCGGATTCGGGAGCGCCGCCGGGAGAGGAGTGTTAGTTCCAAGCAACCTGTCTGTCATCAACAAACTCCTCCCTGCATCGTCCCTACGGAGAGAGCCGTGTCTTCCCGAGTCGATACGAGGAGGACTGAACCCGAAGCCATGGAGGTGGGTCGTGCACGGTTGTCCTCAGAGGAGCGTGCACGTCGTATTCAGGCTCGGGTCTGCCTGTATTGTGGAGAAGCTGGTCATTTCGTTCCTTCCTGCCCAGTTCGTCCGGGAAAAGGGCCGGCTCATCATTTATGGGAGAAGTTTTGGTGAGCCGAGCAGCGGATTCTTCCTCTTCTCCCCGCATTCTGCTCCAGGCATCCCTCCAGTGGCAGTCCCATAATTTCTCTGTTAGTGCGCTGATTGACTCTGGTGCCGACGAAAGCTTTTTGGATAGAGAGTGGGCTCAACAAATGGATTTGGAGACTGTTCCTATGGACTGTCCGCTGCAGGCTAAGGGTCTAAATGGACAATTGTTGACCCGCATTACCCATCAGACTGTTCCTGTTTGTCTTAGAGTGTCGGGAAATCATCAGGAGAACATTCAATTCCATATTATCGACTGCCCACAGACTCCCCTGGTCCTTGGTATCCCCTGGCTCATAAAACACAATCCACACATTGATTGGGTGACAGGTAGCATTGTTTCATGGAGCACATTTTGTCATGTGAATTGTTTGTGTTCTGCTCAGACTCCTGCCAGTACTGTGCCTCAACCTCCACTGGAGTCCATGGATCTTTCCGCTGTTCCTGACGTGTATCATGACCTGGCATCCGTTTTCTGCAAACACAGAGCTACTTCTCTTCCTCCTCACCGGCCTTACGACTGCGCCATTGACCTCCAGCCAGGAGCCCCGCTCCCCAGCAGTCGCCTGTACAATCTCTCCCGGCCGGAGACGGAGGCTATGGAGAACTACATTCGGGACTCCTTGGCGGCAGGTATTATGCGTCCTTCCTCGTCACCTGTAGGAGCGGGATTCTTTTTGTTGCTAAGAAGGATAAGACCCTCAGACCCTGTATTGATTACTGTGGACTTAACAACATCACCATTAAGAACAAGTATTCTCTGCCTTTGATTAATTCTGCTTTTCCCCTCCTTCATGGTGCTACCATCTTTACGAAACTGGATCTACGAAATGCGTATCACCTGGTGCGCATTCGTAAGGGTGATGAATGGAAGACTGCCTTCAACACACCCTTGGGACATTTTGAGTATCGGGTTATGCCTTTTGGGTTGTCTAATGCCCCTGCTGTTTTTCAGGCACTAGTCAATGATGTCCTTCGGGACATGTTGAATCGGTTTGTTTTTGTCTATCTGGATGATATCTTGATTTTCTCAGAGTCCTCCCAGGAACATGAACTGCATGTGCGCCAGGTGTTGCAAAGGTTGTTGGAGAACAAACTGTTTGTGAAGATGGAGAAATGTGAATTTCATGTGTCTGAGACCTCTTTTTGGGTTACATCATAGCTCAGGGGGAGCTGCGGATGGACCCAGCTAAGATCTCTGCTGTCACGGACTGGCCAGCTCCCTCTACCCGCAAACAACTTCAACGATTCCTGGGGTTTGCGAACTTCTATAGGAGGTTCATCAAGGACTACAGCCGCATTGCGGCGCCACTCACCGCTCTCACCTCCATCTCACGACCGTTCGCTTGGAATGAAGGGGGCCGAATCAGCGTTCGAAGAACTGAAACATCGCTTCGCCTCGGCTCCCATTCTGATGCAGCCGGACCCCGACCGCCAGTTTGTCGTGGAGGTGGATGCATCCGACACTGGGGTAGGTGCAGTGTTGTCACAACGTTCTCCGGAAGATAACAAACTGCATCCCTGTGCTTTTCTCTCAAGGAAACTTTCTCAGGCAGAGAGGAATTATGATGTTGGAAATCGTGAACTGCTCGCCGTTAAGCTGGCTCTCGAGGAGTGGCGACATTGGTTGGAGGGGGCGGAACAACCCTTCATCGTTTGGACGGATCATAAGAATCTGGCTTACCTCCAGTCAGCGAAGCAGCTCAACCCCCCGTCAAGCCAGGTGGGCACTATTTTTTGGGAGATTCAATTTTTTCTCTGTCTTACCGTCCTGGGTCACGCAACGTCAAGCCTGACGCCCTGTCTCGTGTTCATTCGGCTGTTGATACTGGTAGTAACCCTGAACCCATTTTGCCTCCTACCTGCAGTATTGCAGTCATCACATGTGACATCGAGGGGATTGTTAGACAGGCTCAACATCAGCAAGCTGACCCTGGGAGGGGTCCTCCTAACCGGATGTTTGTCCCTGAGTCTGCTCGCTCCCAGGTACTTCAGTGGGCTCACTCGTCTCCCCTTACCTGTCACCCTGGAGTTTCGCGGACCCTTGACTTTGTGCGACGGAAGTTCTGGTGGGCCACGATGGAGGCGGACACTCGAGCCTTCATTGCTGCTTGTACGGTATGTGCACGAAGTAAAAACTCCACCCAGGCCAGCGCTGGTCATCTACGACCTCTACCTATACCCAGCCGGCCCTGGTCGCATATCGCTATGGATTTTGTCACTGGACTTCCCCCTCATCTGGTAAGACTGTCATTCTTACGGTGATTGATCGTTTTTCTAAGTTCGCTCATTTTTTGGCCCTACCTAAACTGCCCACTGCCAGAGAGACGGCTGATATTTTGGTTGAACATGTGTTCCGCTCTCATGGTCTACCCACGGATATTGTCTCTGACAGGGGTCCCCAGTTTGTCTCCCAGGTGTGGAAAGCTTTCTGTAAAGCTTTGGGCATTGCATCCAGCCTGTCCTCTGGATATCACCCCCAGACCAACGGGCAAGCCGAGAGAGCGAACCAGGAGATGGAGACCGCTCTTCGCTGTGTCACTGGGTCTAACCCTGGGTCATGGAGCTCCATGCTTCCCTGGGTGGAATATGCTCATAACACCTTGACTAACGCTTCCTCTGGTTTGTCTCCTTTTCTGTGTGCTCTGGGTTATCAACCTCCCCTGTTCCCTTCCCAAGAGAGGGAACTTGCGGTACCCTCGGTGCAGTCCCACATGCGCCGCTGCTTCAAGGTCTGGAGGAAGGCCAGGGTAGCTCTGTCCCGAGCTTCGGCGTACATGCAGAGGCAAGCCAACCGTCACCGGTCCCAGGCTCCCGGTTACTCTCCTGGTCAAGAGGTATGGCTGAAGTCACGGGACCTTCCATTGAAGGTGGAGTCTAAGAAGATGGCGCCTCGTTTTATAGGACCGTTCAAGATACTGTCTATTGTTAACCCCTGCGCGGTTAAGCTACAGCTTCCTGCCTCCCTACGGGTTCATTCCACCTTTCATGTTTCCCAGATTAAGCCTGTGTCGGTTAGCCCTTTGTGCCCGCCCTCTCGTCCCCCTCCTCCGCCCAAGATCGTGGGTGGGGGTCCGGTCTACACTGTCCGGCGACTTCTGGATGTTCGCCGCCGAGGTCGTGGTTTCCAGTACCTGGTGGATTGGGAGGGTTATGGTCCCGAGGAACGTTCCTGGGTGCCCAGGAGCTTCATTGTGGATCCTGATCTGGTCCGAGAGTTTCATAGGTTACATCCCGATAAACCCCGTCGGCCGCCAGGTGGCGTCCGTAGAGGGGGTACTGTTAGGCCTACTGCTGCTAGGTAGCTCTCTCTCTGCTCTCCCCCTCCCCTCTGTCTGTCCTTGATTGCAGGAGTGAAGTCTGGTGTGCGGGAGTCAGGGTTCCAGCTGCAGCTCATTCACCATAATCACCTCAGCCTTTAAGACCCGGTCAAACTTTCCACTCATCGTCAGATCATAGTCAAGACGACCATATATTTGGAACCTGACTCCTGCCTCCGCTTCACTCCTGCCACCACCATCCTGCTCTCCATTACCGGACCTCTCTTTTGGACTCACCACGGACACTAGGACATTACGGTACCACACCTGCCCTGATCTGGATCTGTTACCCTCCCTGTACCTGGACTTGCTCTTCCCATATATTTGGAAACCTGGACTTTGAACATTGTAAATAAACCTGTTAAAACTTCTCTGGCTTGGTGTACTTGTCTGCATTTGGGTTCTTATCCAGTTAAATCATAACAACGCCAAGGTTCTTTGCACTCTGGGAGGAGGACACAACGGAGTTGTCAACCATGATGGCGAGATCATGGAGCGGGCAGTCCTTCCCCGGGAGGAAGAGCAGCTCCGTCTTGCCGAGGTTCAGCTTGAGGTGGTGATCCGTCATCCACACTGATATGTCTGCCAGACATGCAGAGATGCGATTCGCCACCTGGTTATCAATCAGGTTCAACAAGTAAGCAGCTTTACTTTAGAAACAACTTCCTCCTGTGCACGGACATCAAACAGCTCAACGTCTAGTTGTGATTTACGTTTGGTTGAGTTGTCAACTAATGTGAATTCAATGTGAAATCAACCCCCAAAAATCTATATGTCATTGGATTCATGTCTAAGGTTGGTGAAAAAAATATGAAAAGCCTTTACATTACAGATTTTGTTCAAATCCAATCACTTTTCCACGTTGCTTCAATCTCCTCACATAGATTGTTTTGGTTGAAATGACGTGGAAACAATGTTGATTCAACCAGTGTTTGACTGTTTGACCAGTGGGTATGTACATCAAATGTCTATACCAAGGTTTGTTGGTATTTTTGGTGTTTTTACAGGCGTCGAAGCATCAACCAGGTCGGTACTACACTTTCGGGATAAAAAAAAACTCCAGCCTACCTATAGAAAGGAGCTGAACATCGTAGTCGACAAAGTGCCTGAAGAAGAGCACCTGCCCTGACTGACATTTCTCCCTGGCTCCCCCACTCAAGCTACTGCCTATACATACTGCCTCAATGCCTTATCATCTGAAGCTGTTGAATCCAATCGCCCAAGAATCTGCCAGATCCTTTTGTTTTTGTGATAGTTTTTTTTTAAGTTCTTAAATGAAAGCGCTTTATAAAATACATATATTATTATTATTGTTATGTATAGAAGAGGATAATACACCTGAAATACAAAAATGTAATTTATGTTGTAATTCATGTTTTTCTATCACTTAAAGGTAGCCTTTCTCAAATACTGCACTTTTGTGACTGTGAATCATTATATGATCTCTGCGTTATGATTTCTACAAATCATTATATTTATTAGGATGTTCTCTCCTTTTTCTCAATATGTAAAGACAGTATTATTGTTTTAAGGTCTATTCATTGTCTGATTTCACACAATAACAAAATATAGTTTGAGCATATTTTGAATTGATGGGAATGTGGCCTATGTGATTTCTACAAAGCATGTCTGTGGAATGTAAAACTTTTTACTGTACAATACACATCTAAAGTACAATACAAACAAATCAATTGTTTTCAACGCTTGTAGAGTCCCACAGAATCACTGGTAATCTTTAAGAATATATTTTTGTATGGCTATTAGTTGTTATTACGCAAATATAAACAGTTAATGCAACAATAGAATGCAATATAACCTAGGAAATAGTTATGTAACTCTGAATATCTGGAAAATAACAAGTTGTACCACATAATGATCATGAACAGACGAAGATTCTAGTTCTGAACAAGTAAGCAAAACAAAACAGAAATGTGCAGGTCGTGATGAAATGAAACAGTAACATCTATGTACAGAAGGTACACATGAAGGATGCTGAGGATGCAGAGGGTTCTATATCTATAGATGCCCAGATTATGACCACATCCTGTTCAGCTCACAGTACTTCCTGGTTGGAAGAAGAAGGGGCTTCTGGCTGGCGTCCAAATGTGATCTTGTCATACAGAGTCTGCGGCTAAATGTGACAGGCAACCAAGAAGAAACTGTTTCAGCATTATGAAATGTAGACAATTTCCAAGTAGACTACATAGTCTCCTATTCACGCAGAGACTGTTTTATTTTATTTATGTTCAAAGATATCAGGTATGACCATTCATGTCACGCTCTCACCGTGTTCAGTCTTGGGACAGCCAGATCACCTACAGTCTCATAGATGGACATTGCCTGACTGTTTGATCTTGTATGGAATATATACAGAAAAAGGTACTTAAACCTATAAACAAAATGGATGAACATTGCACAAAAACACTGCCTATCAGCAATTACAATACACAGTATAGTGGAATACAGTACACATACATGGGTCGTTCCATGAAAACAGTGCTTGGACATCCCAGTCTCCATAGTAACCACTTTATACATATAATCCAGAGGAACATCCCTTTGATATTTTATGTATAAATTGTACATTTTAATTTTGAAAGCCTGTTATATTACATGATGTGCCCTTTAGACCATGTGGAGAATTGAATAAATCGGATTTTCGATCAGAGGCAGTAGGGATGACCAGGGATGTTCTGTTGATAAGTGTGTGAATTGGACCACTTTCCTGTCCTGCTAAGCATTCAAAATGTAATGAATACTTTTGGGTGTCAGGGATGTGTATGGAGTAAAAAGTACATTATTTTCTTTAGGAATGTAGCGGAGTAAAAGTAAAAGTTGTCATAAATATAAATAGTAAAGTAAAGTACAGATACCCAAAATGACTTCTTAAATAGTACTTAAAAATATTTTTACTTTACACCTCTGCTGTGTCCATATTGTCTGTGAGTTTCTAGTGGATAGACCATATGGTTCAAGATAAACTAGCCTAATTAATTTTTTAAAAGCATCTAATCAACAATGGCCATATTTTCAATTAACTCTGTAACTCTTCCAGCTATTAACTTTTTTCACAAGTGCCACCAGTTTGACCCCAATTTTTTTTTTTTACAAATATAAAGGATATTTATGCTAAAACCCTCATATAAAACATTGTTTTGATTTTTTTTCACAGCTTTGTGATTCAATTTAATTATTTTTAAATCATCTTATTTAGTTATTTCATATATTTTACGTGATAAGGCCACACAGAGGGCCAGAGATAATTACAGACACCTGTGATCATCTGAAATACCAAAAGGGGCTCTAGTTGTCTAGTGATAAATTACATACAATTCTTGAAAGTTACCAAAATTCTGGTAGTTTACTGCATACTTACATCTTTCATTCTTGTGTTGTCAGTTAGATCTGCTGTTTATGACAAGAACAAAATATCAACCAATAAGATAGATACTAAACAGGATATCCACAAACATACCCAATAATTAATACATTACACACTTCTGAGGTTTCACACTCGCTTTCCGATTTCCATAATATCCCTAAGCCCAACATTTTGAACAAAATATCTAATTATGCTTATGCCACATCAGAAACATCCTAAGAATACATCCAAAGCCTAAAATGTCCCTTTAAGTATAGATGAGGCCCCTATGCTGTACAAACCCGTGTTACAGCGGCCCCTGCAGCAATACACTGCCACAGCTACAGTGAGGATCAGCACCACAGCGCCACCTACTGGTACCCCGATGTAGATCCTATACCGGGCCAGCCATGTATCATACTCTATAACACAGATGTGATTAGACTGGTGTTTCTTAAACCTGGACATGGAGACCCAAAGGAGTCCACGTTTTCTTTTTTGCCCTAGCACTAACACACCTCATTCCACTAATCAACTCATCATCATACCTTAGTGGAATCAAGCGTGTAGTGTTAGGGCAACAACTAAATTGTCCCCAGGACCAGGACTAAGAAACACTGGATTAGACCAGTGGTTCCCAACTCCAGTCCTCTAGTACCCCCAACAGCACACATTTTTTGTTGTAGTCCCAGACCAAAAAAAAAACCTGAATTAACTCAATGAGGGCCTGATGATTAATGACAAGTAGAATCATGTGTGCTTGTCCCGGGCTACAATAAAAATGTGTACTGTTGGGGGTACTGGAGGACTGGAGCTGGGAACCACTGGATTAGACTCTGCAATATGCTAAAGCCTACAGAGTTCTATATTATATCTCCCCAATGTAATCACATGTATTACATAATACTGTATATTATATTTGACAACATAAGCACAGAAGCACACTGTATGAAAAGTGTATGGAGTGGATTATTATGATATCTGGTTACCTGGGGTTGTTGTGTCATTACTACACTTTACTGTTGTAGATGCAGATTTCCAACTGACTGAGTCGGAGGCGTAGCAGGTTACACTGATGTCTCCGTCTGCTGGTGACAGAGAGAAGTGTATCTGCTGGTCGTCCCTGTACGTCTCATTCCCTCTCTCCCAGGTGTAGGAGAGGTTGGAGCAGACTGACACGTTGCACAGCAGCCACACTGAACAGGACTGGTTGGCCAATAGCTACATCTTCTTCTGGATCGCCACCTTGGATATCGGCTCTGAGAGAGAGAGAGAGCGAGAGCAAGAGAGAGAGAGAGACAGAGAGAGAAACAGACAGACAAACACAGAGATAGAGAGAGAGAGAGAAACAGAGAGAGAGAGAGAGCAGAGAGAGAGAGAAACAGAGAGAGAGAGAGAGAGAGAGAGAGAGAGAGAGAGAGAGAGAGAGAGAGAGAGAGAGGAGAGAGAGAGAGAGAGAGAGAGAGAGAGAGAGAGAGAGAGAGAGAAACGGAGAGAGAAACACAGAGATAGAGAGAGAGAGAGGGGGGGAGACAGAGAGAGAGAGAGAAACAGAGAGAGAGAGAGAGAGAAAGAGAGAGAGCAAGAGAGAGAGAGAGAGAGAGAGAGAGAGAGAGAGAGAGAGAGAGAGAGAGAGAGAGAGAGAGAGAGAGAGAGAGAGAGAATCATTCTAAATGGACCATACCTTCAGGAGATAGACAATACAGGATAAAACTTTGGAATAACACAAAGCAGCCTACCATGGATCTGAAGATGGATGGTCATGGTTGGAATCTGGTAAGGGTAGGCAACAACACATCTGCCACGCTGATCCTCAACACGGGGGCCCCTCAGGGGTGTGTGCTTAGTCCTCTCCTGTTCTCCATGTTCACACACGACTGCGTGGCCAAGCACAACTCCAACACCATCATTAAGTTTGCTGACGACATAATGGTGGTAGGCCTGATCACCAACAATGATGAGGAGGAGGTCAGAGACCTGGCAGTGTGGTGCCAGGACAGCAACCTCTCCCTCAACTTGAGCAAGACAAAGGAGATGATCGTGGACTACAGGAAAAGGAGGGTCGAACATGCTCCCATTCAAATCGACAGGGCAGTAGTGAAGCGGGTCAAGAGTTTCAAGTTTCTTGGTGTCCATATCACCAACAAACTATTATGGTCCAAACATACCAAGAAAGTTGTGAAGAGGGCATGACAACGCCTTTTCCCCCTCAGGAGACTGAAAAGATTTGGCATGGGTCCCCAGATCCTCATAAAGTTCTACAGCTGCACCATCGAGAGCATCCTGACCGGTTCCATCACCGCCTGGTATGGCAAGTGCTCGGCATCCGACCGTAAGGCGCTACAGCGGGTAGTGCGTACGGCCCAGTACATTACTGGGGCCAAGCTTCCTGCCATCCAGGACCTCTATACCAGGCGGTGTCAGAGGAAGGCCTTCAAAATAGTCAAAGACTCCAGTCCCCCAAGTCATAGACTGTTCTCTCTGCTACCGCACGGCAAGCGGTGCCGGAGCGCCAAATCTAGGTCCAAAAGGCTTCTCAACAGCTTATACCCCCAAGCCGTAAGACTGCTGCAAAATTAATAAAATGGCCACCTGGACTATTTGTAATGACCGCCCCCCGCTGTTTATTATCTATGCATATATTCACTTTACCCCTACCTTCATGTACAAATTACCTTGACTAACCTGTACCCCTGCACATTGACTCGGTACCAGTACCCCCTGTATGTAGCCCCATTATTGTTTATTTACTAAATATTTTCTTAACTCTATTTTCTTAAAACTGCAATGTTGGTTAAGGGCTTGTAAGTAAGCATTTCACAGAAAAGTTTACACCTGTTGTATGCGGTAACATTTGATTTGATTATGTGACTGCTTCACCAGTAGAGTCGCAGCAACTTTTAGAAGTTGTGAAAATGTTCAAATTGTTCACTAATTTGACGAAGAATCGTTGAAAACGTACTTTCCTGTGATCGTTAATGTGTGTAGTCCTTCGTTTGATCCGGCAGAAACTAGAAATTCCCCTGAGTCTTGCAGTGTCAGTTCTCTGATTGTTAAACTGAAGTTATTGTCGTTCATCTCTAGTCTCCCCTCAAACTGTGATCTTGGTAAGGTAAAGTTATCTTCAAATTCTGCAATGACCATTTTGTTATACTTCCACTCCATTGACTTTAAATCTTTCCTTTCTAAGCCTGAGGGTAGCTCCACTGAGTCCCCCACTCCATTGTTGAACAACATAGAAATACCCACACCTGAAACACACAAATACACAACATGACATTCTGACATCAATCAATGGTTACACTTACACTACAGGGCTGTTATTACTGTGTATTTATTATTCATGTAAGTACAGTGTAGAAAGTATTGTAGTTACTCATTGTTACACTGTACACAGTGTACCGACAGTGTGCCTACACAAATAATTACACAATAATATACTGCAATGTAAAGTGTTACCCATCAATGAATAGATAATAATGGATTTAATTTAAACAGCACTTTTCCAGGTTTCATTTATACTGTATGACATTTAATATATCCACATTTAACATATCTTTACATATTTGAGTGTGTGGGTCCTATACTTTAGTTTTTTAAAGTCCACTCCTCCCCCACATTCAGCAGAACAGGATGAGATTACAGGACAAGAGAAGTAGGGGTGGATCTTTATCAATAAATGCTCCTTGGCTCACGTCTAAGTACAAATCGACTATGTGGAAATGCAAACATTTTGGATCCATGAAAAGCTCTATATAAAAACCATGTATTATTATTATACTATTATACATAAATTATTATTATTATTATTGTTATTGTTATTATTATTATTATTATTGTTATTATCATTGTTATTATTATTACAATTAAATATATATATTTTTATACTATTATTACTATTATTTTTATTGTTACTATTATTTTTATTATTACTAATTTTACTATAATTACTATTATTATTAATATTATTACATAATGTTTTTACTGTGTAATTATGCACCAGAAATGCATCATACACTCCATGGGCAACAATCAATTATGTATTATTAACCTTTAAAAAATGTCTTATTTCATTAATTATGAAAAAAAGAATGCAGTTACAATGACGAAACTTTAATATGTAGGACATAACAGCAGTTGTTCTTGTCCTGCAGACAAGTTATTTGGTCACACTTTATTTGGATAGTACCATATATAGTGCATTCGGAATGTATTCAGACCGCATGACTTTTTTCACATTTTGTTACGTTACAGCCTTATTCTAAAATTGGTTCAATTGTTATTTTTCCCTCATCAATCTACACACAATACCCCATAATGACAAAGCAAAAACAGGTTTTTAGAAATGTGTACAAATTAATTACAATTTAAATACTGAAATATTCAGTACTTTGTTGAAGCACCTTTGGCAGCGATTACAGCCTCAAATCTTCTTAGGTATGATGCTACAAGCTTGGCACACCTGTATTTGGGGAGTTTCTCCATTCTTCTCTGCAGATCCTCAGGTTGGATGGAGAGCGTCGCTGCACAGCTATATTCAGGTCTCTCCAGAGATGTTCGATCGGGTTCAAGTCTGGGCTCTGGCTGGGCCACTCAAGGACATTCAGAGACTTGTCCCAAAGCCACTCCTGCGTTGTCTTGGCTGTGTGCTTAGGGTTGTTGTCCTGTTGGAAGGTGAACCGTCGCCCCAGTCTGAGGTCCTGAGCGCTCTGGAGCAGGTTTTCATCAATGTCCTCTTTGTACTTTGCGACGTTCATCTTTCCTTCGATCCTGACTAGTCTCCCAGTCCTTGCTGCTGAAAAAATAAAACATAGCATGATGCTGACACCACCATGCTTCAGAATAGGGATGGTGCCAGGTTTCTTCCAGATGTGACGCTTGGCATTCAGGCCAAAAAGTTCAATCTTGGTTTCATCAGACCAGAGAATCTTGTTTCTCATGGTCTGAGTGTCCTTTAGGTTCCTTTTGGCAATCTCCAAGCGGGCTGTCTTGTGCCTTTTACTGAGGAGTGGCTTCCATCTGGCCACTCTACCATAAAGGCCTTATTGGTGGAGTGCTGCAGAGATGGTTGTCCTTCTGGAAGTTCCCCATCTCCACAAAGGAACTTGAGCTTGTCAGAGTGACCATCGGGTTCTCAGTCACCTCACTGACCAAGGCCCTTCTCCCCTGATTGCTCAGTTTGGCCGGGCGGCCAGCTCTAGGAAGAGTCTTGGTGGTTCCAAACTTCTCCCATTTAAGAATGATCGAGGCCGCTGTGTTCTTGGGGACCTTCATTGCTGCAGACATTTTATGGTAACATTCCACAGATCTGTGCCTCAACACAATCCTGTCTCGGAGCTCTACGGACAATTCCTTCGACCTCATGGCTTGTTTTTTGCTCTGACATGCACTGTCAACTGTGGGATCTTATATAGAGACAGGTGTGTGCCTTTCCAAATCATGACAAATCAATTGAATTTACCGCAGGTGGACTCCAATCAAGTTGTAAACACATTTCATGGATTATCAATGGAAACAGGATGCACCTGAGCTTAATTTCGATTCTCATAGCATACTTATGTTAAGTAAGGTATCTGTTTTTTCATTTTTAATATATTTGCAAAAATTTCTAAAAACCTGTTTTCGCATTGTTATAATGGGGTATTGTGTGTAGATTGATGAGAATTTGTATTGATTTATTCCATTTTAGAATAGGGGTGTAACGTAAGAAAATGTGGAAAAATGGAGGTGGTCTGAATACTTTCCGAATGCACTAAATCATACTATCAACAAACTATCTGTTGAAAAGCAACTGCTTGCTAAGTTTAAGTAAAGGTTAGGTTTAGAATAATGGTTAGGGTAAAGGTTAAGGTTAGGATGAGGGTTAAAGTTAGAGTTAGGGCTAGGGTTAGGGTTAGTAGATAGTTAGTGGAAATGTTGTTGACAGTTATTGAACATCTACAAATCATCTACAAACTACCTACTTGGGACTATCCAAATAAAGTGATAGCGAGTTATTTTTGTAAGGGGCGCCTTAAAAACATTGGATACAATCCAGTATCACCTTAAATATAATGAATGACATGCATCTAGAACATGATCGTAAGATCTCCTGCTTTCCAGAGGCACTGCAAAAGCTATTGATCCAACCACACCATCACAGACGGAATGTGTTTCATAAAATAATGCATTATCAAAACACCATACATGTTTGTCTGAATATAGTCAGAGGTGTTATCACACAGTAACAAAGTAAATGTTTTGAGATATCCAACCAATCACTGACAAGGCACTTCCCAATCAACACACACCATGTACAAACCAACAAGGAAGTTAACCGTTGAACAGTTTTCCTAACAGCAAGCAGAGAACAAAAAAACAGGAGAAAGAGAATCCATACAACTAACCATAGTGGAGGATAGAGAGTAGGAGTATTCCTGTTTGGAGAAGCAGGAGAGGGGACCACCAGACATCTCTGTTAGGTGCTGTGTGTCTGTTTCCTCTGGCTGTACGTCCTCCCTATCTCTCTGTGACTGACTGGTAGCTAGCTAGACTCACCAAAACACACAGAGAAGAGAGAGAGAGTAGAGAAGAGAGAGTAGAGACTTATTTTGATGAGGGCTGCTGTTCTAAAAAATACTGCCTGTATGTTAGTTGAAAAGGAAGTCACACTTTATAGTCGATCTCTAAAAATACACCTTCACTCAGCTTGAGAGTTGGACCATGAGGAGTGCGTGTTTGGGGTCTGTTACTGCGGTGATCAGGCTGATGGTATCAGAACGGTGTGTGTGTGTATTTTCATGTAGGCATCGTATGCCTGCAGAAGGGTTTGCATGAGTTATCCTGCATGCTCATTGTTCAGTGTGTTTTTTGTGAGGAAGTGGGTCCTAGCTTACTGACAAAGGCCCCCTTCTACGTTTCATGTAACATAATGTGTCACTTCCTGTCTGGTGGTCTCCGTGACACAGTCTGTCTGTCTGTCTGTCTGTCTGTCTGTCTGTCAGTCAGTCAGTCAGTCAGTCAGTCAGTCAGTCAGTCAGTCAGTCAGTCAGTCAGTCAGTCAGTCAGTCAGTCAGTCTGTCTGTCTGTCTGTCTGTCTGTCTGTCTGTCTGTCTCTCTGTATGTCTGTCTGTCTGACCACATAGATATAAACACAGACACAGAACCCCCCTAACTGGAACAGTGATGCCATTAGTCATTAAGACCTTGTCTGTAGGATGGTGAGAATATGAGCAAGACCTGGTCAGGTAGTTTACACGTGGAATGTAGCACAGTTATGGAACTGGGTTGTGGGTTCGATTCCCTCGGGGGACCATTATGAAAAAGTATGGAAATCTACGCTTACTTGAACGACCTCTTTCCAATTTCCAATCACATTTCAGTTTTAAAAACACACAAGACATTTGTGTGTGTTGGATGTAGAACTACAGCAGGTTAATGTTAAAGTATAGTGAGAGGTCCTTGCTTTCTTAGATGAGGGGGCGGTTATAAAATGTTGCACATCACTATTTTTATCAGAGAAAGGACGTCACGTGTCTCAAGTTCTTGATATGTATTTCTGTTAGTATTTCCTGATGTTGCAACTAAACCATAACTGATCAACCTAAAGTACTAGTTTGGAGAGTTCTCTTTTGACATTTCTCTTCTCTTCTCTTCTCTTCTCTTCTCTTCTCTTCTCTTCTCTTCTCTTCTCTTCTCTTCTCTTCTCTTCTCTTCTCTTCTCTTCTCTTCTCTTCTCTTCTCTTCTATTATATTCTATTCTATTCTATTCTATTCTATTCTATTCTATAATAGTCTATATTATTCTATTCTGTTTTATTACCAGGGGTTTTCCAATCAAATGCCAGACATTCAATTATAGAGTTTTGTTATCAGTAAAGATGTTGAAACTCTGAAATGTTGCCACCCCAGCACTTTTCCTGGTTTGTTAAAGAGGAAGTGATACACAGTACCAGTACTGACTAGCTCCTCAGAACTGCTGCAGAGAGGATATGACATTAGAAAGCGGTCCTTTTCAGGCACACCCTTCCCTAAAAAGTCATTATGAAAATCTCAATGGGTCTTAAGCTGATGGGATACAGCAGTTGAACTAAGCTCATGAGGCATTTATAAGTTATATTCTTCAAGATTCAATGGGTATATATCATTAAAGAGATGAACCGGTACTTTTGTACACTTTTTAGCCAGTAGTTGTGAAAGAATCGCTCACAAGCCAAAAGTGGTCCTTGAAAATTGCATACTACATCACATATGTGCAGATTGCTCTCTCTCTCACTCTGCTGTGGGAGCATGATGTGCCTCTTGCTAGCTGTCACTCACATGGCGAGGGGCTGAAGCTCATTGGTTGAACTCAAATTGGTAGGGGGCTGGCCCACTTGGGGGAAATGTAGGGAAAATGGCGCAACACAGCTTCCAGAAAAACAGTCGCTGTCAAACTAGGGACTTCCTGGGTAATTAAGGTAAGACAGTAATTCTGCTCATACTACACAATACACTACTGTACATATACACAAAAGTATGTGGACACCCCTTCAAATTAGTGGATTCGGCTATTTCAGCCACACCCGTTGCTGACAGGTGTATAAAATCGAGCGCACAGCCAGAATGCCCTTTCCTGTTTCAGCATGACAATGCCCTATGGCACAAAGTGAGGTCCATACAGAAATGGTTTGTCGAAATTGGTGTGGAAGAACATAAAAATAGATATTTAACCAGGCAAGTCAGATAAGAACAAATTCTTATTTACAATGACAGCCTACCCGGCCAACACTGAGCCAAATGTGCGCCGCCCTATGGGACTCCCAATCACGGCTGGATTGTCATACAGCCTGGAATTGAACCAGGGTCTGTAGTGACGCCTCTAACACTGAGATGCAGTGCCTCAGACCGCTGCGCCGCTGGCCTGCACAGAGCCCTGACCTCCACCCCATTGAACACCTTTGGGATGAATTGGAACGCCGACTGTGAGTCAGACCTAATCGACAAACATCAGTGTCCGACCTCACTAATGCTCTTGTGGCTAAATGGAAACAAGTCTCTGCATCAATGCTCCAACATCTAGTGGAAAGCCTTGCCAGAAGAGTGGAGGCTGTTATAGCAGCAAAGGGGGGACCAACTCCATATTAATGCCCATGATTTTGGAATTAGAAGTTCAACTAGCAGGTTTCCACATACTTTTGGTCATGTAGTGTACTTTGTAGTTTCCACAGTTCCGGAGTATGTCTTTAATTTAAAAGTCCCAAAATGTATGTACCGATCACAGATTTAACTCATACATTGACAAGCCCAATAACTTTATTAGGCTGAAGGAGGGCTGGCCAAAACAGGTTGTATGAAAGAGTTGACAATGATGACAACATCCATTTACTGTAAGAAAGCATTAATGTCATCTCTTGGATGAAAAACTAAAGTTTATTAAAAAGCACAATGCATAGATATTCAAAAAGTACAGTTGAATTGAAAAAAAACATGTATAATACTGATAATATTCTGTAAAATTAATAAAGAAATATGTTAATCTATCATCGAATGACAGAAATAATGAATCAAAGATAATACATTTCAGACATTGATAACATAAACAATAAATACAAAATTGCCATGATGGTGCCGCTTATGGAAGCCATGGATCATCGATCCCATACATTTTTTTGTACATTTAATCCTTAGTTGTTTTTAATGGTCCAATGCAGACATTTTTATCTCAATATCAAATCATTTCTGGGTAACAATTAAGTATCTTCATGTGATTGTTTTCAATTAAAATGATCCAAAAAAAAATATGTTTCTAAGCAAAGCGCAATTTGACAATCAAGAATTTAGCTAGGAATGTCTGGGCGTGGTCTTAGTGGAAAGGGGAAAACTGAATATTAGGTAGGTGTTCCTAAAGTTTGGTATACTCAGTGTATATAAAACACAGGAAAATCACGTTTTTGACAGCGCTGGGACTTTAAGTCGTTTTCTTTTGCCATTTTTCTATCAGCTTTTTGTTTTTTTTAATTGGTAATTCAGAATCCGTAATTAATTGGTCATCCTGAATGAGTTTTAAGTTTGAATTTGCCAGTTTGGCTCACTTGCTACCTACCAAGCTAGCTTGGAGACTGTTTGGATGTGAATGGGTTAGAATGCCACAACACCGGCTTGGAGAGAAGCAGAAGAAGTGAGAGGACTGCATGAGGAGATGGCTGGGACTAGTGGATAAGATACTCTGACTGATAATGTTATGCTTCTAGTGCCTTTGAGGCAGCATAATAGCATCACCCAAGTGGGTGCCACATGGAGTTAGTGGAGAGGAGTGGCTAGCCAGCTAAGCTAACTATCACCAACCCAGAGCACGGAGGACATGGGGGGGCAGCTGCTGACTGTCTCTCTACTCTGACCGGCTCCCTCCTCCACTCATAGGATCATCAGACCATCAATGCTTCCTCAGTTTTTAATGCCATCAGATCTGCTTCCCTGATCATCCGTCATCTTGTCCAGTTCCATTACTCTCACAATTTATACATTTGTTTATGTTTTTTGTTTGTTCTTCTATAAGCAACTCAGCTTTTAACTGCCATTTATGCAACATAAATCTACTGAACTAGGGCAACAGGTAGCCTAGTGGTTAGGAGCAAGCAAAAGGTTGCTGGTTCGAATACCCGGAAGACTAAGGGAAAAATCCTTCATGTAAACTCAGCAAAAAAAGAAACGTCCCTTTTTGAGGACAGTGTCTTTCAAAGATAATTCGTAAAAATCCAAATAACTTCACAGATCTTCATTGTAAAGGGTTTAAACACATGCTTGTTCAATGAACCATAAACAATTAATGAACATGCACCACGGTCGTTAAGACACTAACAGCTTACAGACGGTAGGCAATTAAGGTCACAGTTATGAAAACTTAGGACACTAAAGAGGCCTTTCTATTGACTCTGAAAAACACCAAAAGAAAGATGCCCAGGGGCCCTAGGCATGCTGCAAGGAGGCATGAGGACTGCAGATGTGGCCAGGGCACTAAATTGCAATGTCCGACTGTGAGACGCCTAAGACAGCACTACAGGGAGACACGTGTAACAACACCTGCACAGGATCGGTACATCCGAACATCACACCTGCGGGACAGGTACAGGATGGCAACAACAACTGCCCGAGTTACACCAGGAACGCACAATCCCTCCATCAGTGCTCAGACTGTCCACAATAGGCTGAGAGAGGCTGTTCTGAGGGCTTGTAGGCCTGTTGTAAGGCAGGTCCTCACCAGACATCACCGGCAACAACGTCGCCTATGGGCACAAACCCACCGTCGCTCGACCAGACAGGACTGGCAAAAAGTGGTCTTCACTGACGAGTCGCGTTTTTGTCTCATCAGGGTTGATGGTCGGATTCGCGTTTATCGTCGAAGGAATGAGTGTTACACTGAGGCCTGTACTCTGGAGCGGGATCGATTTGGAGGTGGAGAGTCCGTCATTGTCTGGGGCGGTGTGTCATATATGTGTCAATATCAACGCTGTGCGTTACAGGGAAGTCATCCTCCTTCCTTATCAAATCAAATCAAATCAAATGGTACACTTCCTGCAGGCTCATCCTGACATGACCCTCCAGCATGACAATGCCACCAGCCATACTGCTCGTTCTGTGCGTGATTTCCTGCAAGACAGGAATGTCAGTGTTCTGCCATGGCCAGCGAAGAGCCCGGATCTCAATCCTATTGAGCACGTCTGGGACCTGTTGGATCGGAGGGTGAGGGCTAGGGCAATTCCCCCCAGAAATGTCCGGGAACTTGCAGGTGCCTTGGTGGAAGAGTGGGATAATGTCTCACAGCAAGAACTGTCAAATCTGGTGCAGTCCATGAGGAGGAGATGCACTGCAGTGCTTACTGCAGCTGGTGGCCACACCAGATGCTGACTGTTACTTTTGAATTTGACCCCCCTTTTGTTCAGGGACACATTATTCAATTTCTGTTTATGTCTCAGTTGTTGAATCTTGTTATGTTAATACAAATATTTACACATGTTAAGTTTGGTGAAAATAAACACAGTTGACAGTGAGATGACGTTTCTTTTTTTGCTGAGTTTACAATGTGTTATTGTGTGTGTGTGTGTTTGTGTGTGTTTGTGTGCATAATCCATGTTCCCAGGTTTCTCCTGCTCCTCCTCTGATGGTGTGTCCCTCCAGCTCCCTCAAGGACCTGTAACAGATCACCACACAAAGTGATTTATCCCTCCAGCTCCCTCAAGGACCTGTAACAGATCACAACACAAAGTGATTTATCCCTCCATTTCCTTCAAGGACCTGTAACATATCACCACACAAAGTGATGTATCCCTCCAGCTCCCTCAAGGACCTGTAACATATCACTACACAAAGGTATTTATCCCTCCATCTCCCTCAAGGACCTGTAACATATCACCACACAAAGTTATTTATCCCTCCATCCCCCTCAAGGACCTGTAACATATCACCACACAAAGTGATATATCCCTCCACCTCCCTCAAGGACCTGTAACATATCACCACACAAAGTTATTTATCCCTCCATTTCCTTCAAGGACCTGTAACATATCACCACACAACGTTTTTTTAGAGGTATACTTTAAATAGATGCAGTATACTTTGATATCAAAGCATTAGCTCAATAAGTATAATACAGGTGTAGCATCTTAATATGATCATCCTGTTGTTGCAGGACATTTCCTGCACAGTATGAAATACAAACTTGTAGTGTATTCAAGGTTTAAAAGAGGCTTCTAAAGTTTTGTATTTCCACTTCAGAATTTCAGACTTGATTTTCCCTAAATACAGATGTATCAAGCCCTACAAAAATGTCCATGCATTCTAATACACACAATAACTCACATATCCTTTTGCTGCAGGATTATTTTCATTCTGTGAGAAACTGGTCAAATTAAGATCCTACACCTGTATTAGTGTCAATGGCATATGGCTATTAGTCTTACCTGTGGCTTTGTGTGGCTTCACTTGAGAATAGACTGAATCTGCTACTGGTGGGGTTGCTGTTTATGTAGGAGGATAAACATCAGCATAATATAATAGTTATATCCAGAATAATATCAATAATAATATCCAGAATTATATCCAGAATAATATCCAGAATAATGTACAGAATAATAAACATTTATTCAATATGGGGTCAAAGAGGAGTGAGGTTCTGATAGGGGGAATATGGAGGGAGGGATGTCTAGTCTTACCTCTCTTCTTCTTGGCTTTGACCTTCTTTTGGAGGTCAACCTCAGCATAGGTCACATCAACAGGTCCAGCTGCTGCTGACAATGGACATTTGCAGTCAACAAATGCAGAAATTAGCTTAATGTATATTCTGCCTCTTCATTCGAAACAGAAAAACATAATCAGGCTCAGAGAGAGGTAATATAGGTGTAGAGAAGGGGTGGGCAAATTATGTTTGAGAAAATAAAATAAAACGTTTGTCCACCTCTGGAGTAGAGAGAATACAAATACAATAGTGAAATGTAGAGATTCCAATAGGCCGGCCTGAATGTTTTGACAATATTTAGGAGATAATTTGCTATGGGAGTGCAAATCCAAATGTATGTTAACATCAACACTATAATCCATAGTTCATCACACTGATGATTTTCACGCCCTGGCCTATAGAACTCTAGCTAGTTTGGTCAGAGTGTGAATATATTCTAGGTTTTGTATTTCTATGTTTAGCCGGGTGTGGTTCCCAATCAGAGACAGCTGTCGCTCGTTGTCTCTGATTGGGGATCATACTTAGGCAGCCAGTTTTCCTGCCTGTGTTGTGGGATTTTGTTAGGTTCATGTTTAGGCTTGTGTGTTAGCCTTTGGACCGTCACGGTTAAGTTTGTTGTTTTGGTTACTGTTTTGTGTGTTTATTAGTTAATAAACATGTTCGCCGTTCACGCTGCACCTTGGTCCGTCCCGTTCCTTAACGTACGTGACAATGATAAAAAGGTAATGTGATCAGAAATGATTTCTCACCAGTTTCTTAGGACATACTTAGATATAGTTTCATACCCTTTCAATAGATTGTTGATTAAGTCTTACCGGGGGCTGTGTATGGCTTCACTAGAGAATAGACAGGTTCTGCCTCAGGTGGGGTTGCTGTTTCTATAGGGGGTGAGGATAAAACATCAGCATAATGTTACAGTTATACAGAATAATATACAGTTATACAATACACAGTTAAAGGTATGAGGTCATGATGATCCGTTACATAGAGAATACAGCTTTTAATATGGGTCAAAGAGGAGTGAGGTTCTGATAGGGGGAATATGGAGGGAGGGATGTCTAGTCTTACCTCTCTTCTTCTTGGCTTTGACCTTCTTTTGGAGGTCAACATCAGCATAGGTCACATCAACAGGTCCAGCGGCTGCTGACAATGGACATTTCCAGTCAACAAATGAAGGAATTAGCTTATTGCAAATTAGACCTCTTCATCACAAACTCAAAAATTACGAATTAAGGTTTTAATGACTGCCAACCTGTATAATGGTTCTTACCAGTGGCTTTCCCTGTCTTCACCTCAGAGTAGACAGGATTTTCTTTGGATAATCTCTCTTTACTGAGGAGGAAGAAGTACAGAGAACTTGTAAATATATTTATATATTATTATACGTGTGTGTGTGTCATATATAAAGTATATATATACACTACTGTTCAAAGGTTTGGGGTCAGTTAGAAATGTCCTTGTTTTCCATGAAAACATTCATGAAATGAGTTTGAATAGGAAATATAGCAAAATGCATAGGAAATGTAGTCATTGAAAAGGTTAGAAATAATGATTTTTATATATATATAATAATTGTGTCCTTCAAACTTTGCTTTCGTCAAATAATCCTCAATTTGCAGCAATAACAGCCTTGCAGACCTTTGGTATTCTAGTTGTCATTTTGTTGAGGTAATCTGAAGAGATTTCACCCCATGCTTCCTGAAGCACCTCCCACAAGTTGGATTGGCTTGATCACCACTTCTTACGTACCATACGGTCAAGCTGCTCCCACAACAGCTCAATAGGGTTGAGATCCTGTGACTGTGCTGGCCACTCCATTATATACAGAATACCAGCTGACTGCTTAATAGTTTTTATATAGTTTGGAGCTGTGCTTTGGGTTATTCTCTGTTGTAGGAGGAAATTGGCTCCAATCAAGCGCCATCCACAGGGTATGGCATGGCGTTGCAAAATGGAGTGATAGCCTTCCTTCTTCAATATCCCTTTTACCCTGTACAAATCTCCCACTTTACCACCACCAAAGCACCCCCAGACCATCACATTGCCTCCACCATGCTTGACAGATGGCATCAAGCACTCCTCCAGCATCTTTTCATTTGGTCTGCGTCTCACAAATGTTCTTCTTTGTGATCCGAACACCTCAAACTTCGATTCCTCTGTCCAGTGTCTGTGTTCTTTTGCCCATCTTAATCTTTTATTTTTATTGGCCAGTCTGAGATATGGCTTTTTCTTTGCAACTCTGCCTAGAAGGTCAGCATCCCGGAATGGCCTCTTCACTGTTGACGTTGAGACTGGTGTTTTGCGGGTACTATTTAATGAAGCTGCCAGTTGAGGACCTGTGAGGTGTCTGTTTCTCAAACTAGACACTCTAATGTATTTGTCCTCTTGCTCAGTTGTGCACCGGGGCCTCCCACTCCTCTTTCTATTCTGGTTAGAGACAGTTTGCGCTGTTCTGTGAAGGGAGTAGTACACAGCGTTGTACGAGATCTTCAGTTTCTTGGCAATTTCTCGCATGGAATAGCCTTCATTTCTCAGAACAAGAATAGACTGACGAGTTTCAGAAGAAAGTTATTTGTTTCTGGCCATTTTGAGCCTGTAATCAAACCCACAATTGCTGATGCTCCAGATACTCAACTAGTCTCAAGAAGGCCAGTTTTATTGCTTCTTTATTCAGCACAACAGTTTTCAGCTGTGCTAACATAATTGCAAAATGGTTTTCTAATGATCAATTAGCCTTTTAAAATGATAAACTTGGATTAGCAAACACAATGTGCCATTGGAACACAGGACTGATGGTTGCTGATGATGGGCCTCTGTACGCCTATGTAGATATTTCATAAAAAAATCAGCCGTTTTCAACTACAATAGCCATTTACAACCTTAACAATGTCTACACTGTATTTATGATCAATTTGATGTTATTTTAATGGACAAATAATTTGCTTTTCTTTCGAAAACAAGGACATTTCTAAGTGACCCCAAACTTTTGAACGGTAGTGTGTGTGTGTGTATATATATGTACACATTGTAACTCATCTTAGATACACTGCTACAATTTTTTTCTCAATATATGTCACAGTTGAGAGTCACCTTTCTTTTTCTTGTCCAACTTGTTCAGTTGAATCTGGGCGTAAGTCACATGACTTGGTCCAGCAGCAGAAGCACCAGCAGCATCTGAGACATAATACACAAACACCTCCACTTAGTCAAACTCTACATGTCATATTAAATGAAGAGAAGCAGGCTACTACACATTCATACTGAAAACATTACATTACACTACCATTATCATTGTTGTCTGAGGGATTGATCGTATCGTAGATGTTAGCGTCACCTGTTGGTCAAAGAAGAGAGAGGCAGCTTAGTTAGTTTGATTATCCCTCAGCTTAACTAGGGACATAGTGTACGGTAACATGTTGTAAACAAAGTGGATGTTGATGAGTCAGTGTATGAGGTTACAGAGAGAGGAGAGTGGTAGAGGTCTGGGCTGAGAGACTGACCATGCTGCAGATGTGTATACCCAGTATCAGGAGCCTGGCCCTGGGTAGATCCTTGGTCCTGTTGGGGGTCCTGGTTGGTGCTCTGGGGCTGAGGGGGCCTACAGGGAGAGAGATACTCTGCATAGGAAGCACAGAGAAGATGTTATACTGTACGTATCAATATAGTTGAGAGACAGTTGTACTCAACAGAATATTCTGATGAAACAGGAACCTGTAATGACAAACACATTGTGTTATGTACTGAACTTTCTTCAAAAACGTATATTTAGAAATGTCTCTCCTAAACATGTAATAGAATGTTTTGTATTAAATGAGAAACAGCCAAAGTATCACCTTTGTTGTTTTGATTTCTCCACAGCAGGACCAGGAGAATGACCAGTAGAACACCAGCAACAACCAGACCCACAACCACTCCTACTAGGACTGATGTAGAGGATCCAGGAGCTACGACTGGAGAGAGAACAGCACAGACTCTGATAGAGGTTATATTGGTTTAGAGTATAGAGCATGAAAAGAAAGTAGGATAGCCCATATTTTGACAATTTAGTTGAGAGATCATATTTTCTAGGGGAGTGCAAATCTAAAACTATATTAACATCAACACTTAATGACATGTTTTTTTACACAGATAATAAAAAGGTAACTAACTTGTGATCATAAATGTTTTCTCACCTCTCACTGTCACCCAGCTCTCTGGTGATTCTCCTTGACCAGATTTACACTTATAGAATCCTTCATCTGACTTGGATACTGTAGGGATGGTCATCTCTCCTTTGGTCTCATTCTTGATGAGTACTCCATCTTTGTAGAAATCAGCCTTGAGGGTTGAGCTGACTTTCCGGTATCTATACAGCTCAGAGTCACAAAGTCTCCTTCAGTCACGGGATGGACAGGGCTCTCCAGGATCACATCACCATCTGTGTAACATAATATAGAAATAATACTGTAAATCTGGAGTCATCCCTCACAATACATCAACATCTTATGAGCTTGCATTTTATGAGATGCAATCATTCAGTTACAGAATTGAACATCCTATCATATTTATGTAAAAATGTTAGTGAGTGTTGTACAATAAACATACCATTTACTGTGATGTTGACAGCATTACTGTACTCTCCTGATCCAGACTCACACCAGAACACTCCACTGGACCATGTGTATGTGTAGCTGATGGTACATGTGGACCCTGTTATTGATCCCCAGTTAGAGACACACCCTGACCTCACTCCTCTCTCTCTGTGGCTCATCAGTCTCCATCCAGTAGAGTTCCCCTTCTCCTCACAGCTCAGTGAGAGAGACTTTGATGTAAAGTGTTGTGTTGTGTTGGGACTTATTCTGAGAGACACTGAAGGCAGCAGATCTGAAACAAAGAGAGACAGAGTCAAACCTATAGTTATATACACACATGAGGGTAACTTAAATATGATTCAATACAGTTTCAATGCAGTTAGTTACCTCCTGACCAGAGAAACTGAGGTTCACTGTAGAGTGTGTCATAGACTGGGTCTCCTCTCCCAGCCCTACACACATATCCTCCTGTGGGAGTAGGACCTGCAGGGATCAGAGTGTTGGAGTCTTCAGTAGTCCCATTGCCTGCTTCTGGTAGACGCTGAAAAGAGTAGGACTGCTCTGTTAAAGTGGGAACCGTCCTGTACCAGGAGAACCTCCAGCCTGTAGACGTCTTGTCAACTTCACAGCTCAGAGACACTGAGTCTCCAGGGTTCAGCCACTGAGGAAAGATACTCAGAACAGCCTTGGGTTGATCTGTGATCAGACAGAGGACATGTTTGAGTTTTCTAACTTTCAGTCTTAGCAATGATTCTTGTTACCCATGGAGATGTTTACATGATTAGATAGACTCACCAGACACAGTCAGTTGTACAGCATCACTGGTCTTGGAGAACTTGTCCTTCCCTTTACACCCTCACAGGTATATGAACCACTGATAGACACGTAGACAGGACTGATTCTGTACTCAGACTTTGTATTAGAGTAGACTGAATAACCATTCGTATACCACTCATACCGCCAGTCAGTGTCTCCTCCTCCCTGTATGTCACATCTCATAGTGACAGTCTCTCTAATGAATATCTGGGTCCAGTTGGGTTGGAGGGTCAGAACAGCAACAGGTCTCTCTGCACAGACACAACACAGACAACTAACTGAATAAACAGTTGCACAATTGTAAATGTCTTTATTTATCAAAAGGTCTACTCATGTTAGCTATAATTGTTACAATGAGCAGACCAAATATTAATAGATTATTTATATCCATATACAATAGCAGCCGTTTATCATAAAACTGTTTTAGACTCACCAGTAATATTTATTGGACTGGGTCACTGTACAGGGTATAGTAGACTGGGTCTCCTCTCCTAGCTCTGCACCAGTACTGTCCTCCATCAGAGACACTGACCCTGCTGAGTGTGTAGGAGTATCCAGAGGTTGAGGTTACTGGTGTAGAGTCTGGTCTGTGTCTGTACCAGTAAAACTTCCATCCATAAGACTCTACTGTACAGGTCAGTGTCACACTGTCTCCTGTGAATACGTTCGCTTGGTCTAAACTCAGTGTAGCCATCGGACGACTATCTGTTGGAATCAAGAAATGTGTGTGATGCATCTGGAAAACATGGATCTGATCTGCTGCATGATATGTCCTCTTGATGGGTAAAGGTTCAAAACTCAGTGAGGCAGAATAGTCTACAGGCACACAAAAATGATTACATGATTGACTCAACAACAACAGTGTCTATCTATCTGATGACAGAGAGAACAGAACAAAGTAATGTACCTTTAACAGGGTGAGAGTGACAGGATCACTATGGAGTGAAGATGTGGGTCTAGACACTGTGTTCCCTTCACACCAGTAGAGACCCTGGTCAGACACACCAGCTCTACTGATGGTGAGGGTGTCTCCTGTTACAGTGTGTCTGACAGACTGGGATGCTACATTATCATTCCTGTCTTTGTACCACTGATAGCTCCAGATACTGTCAGACCCTACTGAACACGTCAGAGTAACTGTCTCTCCAGGGAACACAGGGTTGGGCTTTACAGTCAGTGTAGCTTTGGGAAGAGCTGAGGAAACAGAGCACAAAACATCTTAATACATGGCTGGTAATTCAGCTGTTTCTGTAACGTTGTGATTCAAGTCTATTTTACATATGGTATGTTGACTCCATTCAGTTAGAATTTACAGCGTATACAGTATATTTATATTAAGTGTGTATACAGTGTATACATTTATATTAACCCTAAGTGGCTCTGAATTTAGAAAGTCTAGATTGAAGACCAACAGTGAGCTCACCAGTGATGATGATGGGGAGAGCTGAGCTGAGATATGACTTCTTGGGCCGACCTATCCTTGTCCCAAAACACTTGTACTGACCAGCCTGGTCAAGGAGAGAGATGGAGTTTTTTCTGGTCTGAATGGGAAGCTCTTCGTTGTCTCTGAACCAGCTGTACGTCCAGTCTGTATAGTCTGATATGTCACACTGCAGAGTGACTGTCTCTCCAGGGTAGAGGAGACCCTGTGGAGTGACTATCTTCACTGAGGCCATGGGCAGAGCTGTGGAAACAGTTATATGAAGACAAATGCAGTCAGAGCACCAATCTTTTCAAAGTATGATCTGACTTCAGTAAGTAGTACGGTAACTATTATTTTAGACATATACACAATATATACAAAAGTATGTGGACACCCCTTCAAATTAGTAGATTTGGCTATTTCAGCCAAACCCGTTGCTGACAGGTGTGTAAAATCGAGCACACAGCAATAAAATCTCCATAGACAAATATTGGCAGTTGAATGGCCAAACAGTTACATATAACTGTGCCCCTGCACATTGACTCTGTACCGGTACCCCCTGTATATAGCCTCCATACTGTTATTTTTTTTATTTTATTTTTTACCATTCAGGGTGACTCTGACAGGATCACTGATGATTGATGATATGGATCTGGACTGGATCTCTCCCTGACACCAGTACTGATCCTGGTCAGACTCAACAACTCTACTGATGGTGAGGGTGTCTCCTGTTATAGTGTGTCTGACAGACTGGGATACTACATTATCATTCCTGTCTTTGTACCACTGATAGCTCCAGCTACTGTCAGACCCTACTGAACACGTCAGAGTAACTGTCTCTCCAGTGTATGCAGGGTTTGGCTTCACAGTCAGTGTAGCTTTGGGCAGAGCTGTGAAAACATATCACAGATTAGACATATGACCTAAACTGGATACATGAGTAGCTACTGTATCTGGGAGCTGTTGGGGTGTATGGTCAGAACAGCCTTTGTGCTTTTCTGACCAAATAAAACCAGCATGAAACAATTGCCTTACATATGTTGAATCAAACCAGCATGAAACAACTGCCTTACACATATTAAAATCAAAACCTGCATGATACAATTGCCTTACACATGTTAAATCAAACCAGCATGAAACAGTTGCCTTACACATGTTATTTTGAGACATTAAAACCACAAAATATGTCCAGCCGAAAGCAGCTTTAAAAAATCACAAATAAAGAAATAGAATGAAGCATTAAGAGATGGAGGCTTGATGAAGTGAACAAATATCTACCATCATCATCTTCAGAGTGTCCAGAGTTGATGAGTGTACTCAGCACTACAACAAAGAAAGTCACATTGCACCAATATTAGCTTAAAATTAATAACAACATGCCATATACATGTTACTGAATAATAGCCATTCATTCTTGAACAGTTTAACTTTTAGCTGTGAAACACGTTATCATGTGAAATTCAAGTCAGCTTTCCGTAAGGGTAGTACAACTGTCATATCCCATCATAACTCGAAAATCTACTGTTATTTTATGACAATGTTTGTTAACAATGTCAGTGTAAACAAACAATGTACATGAATAAATTCCCTAGCCCCATTCCTCAGCCGTATACCACAACAAGTGGCAGGGTGGCCATTTTGTGGTAGTTTCAATTACGGACTGCAGCTTTAAATGGCCACTGATGTACCATGTCCTGCAATCCCACTTTAGTTCCAATTACTAATAAGCATTTGCACTGTTTTATCAATTAGGGATAAAAGACACAAACAAGCTAAAGCATTGAAACTGTCTTCATTTACATGATTGTCTTATACCTTTGTTCCATCAAAGCCTTAGTAAATCAGGTAATTAGTGTTGATACACAAACACACTAACTCAGTACTTACAGAGTAGCACACAGAGCAAGGTGTGTTCCATTCTGTCCTGCCAACGATCTCTGAACTTGTCACACCCTGGCTATTAGTTGTTGAGCCAGGGTGTGTTTATTCTATGTGGTGTGTTTCTATGTTGGGGGTTCTGGTTTGTTGTTTTCTATGTTTGCCTTAGTGACTCCCAATCAGAGGCAACGAGTGTCAGCTGTTAGCTGGTTGTCTCTGATTGGGAGCCATATTTAACTGTCTGTTTTTCACTTTGTGTTTGTGGTTTCTTGTTCTTATTTTGGTTTGTGTTAAACCGTAGACATCACGTTATCGTCCGTTGTTTTGATCGTGTGATCATTCTATTAATAAATATGTACGCATTCAACGCTGCGCCTTGGTCTCTCCCTGACGATCGTGACAGAACTACAGTTCTTCTGACAAACCCCTCTACTTCCTATAAGATGACAGACCGATTAGTTCATGCCTCTTTACCGTCACACAGAGAAAAAGAGAGAGAAGCATTCTACAGACATGTACAAAGACTGTGAGAAAAAAATAGTAGCAGTTAAAGGCGTGTTTATTTTCTGACCAACTTCTCTGTATGGCCCCACACTGCAAAATATCACACTGGTTCCTTCCTCTTTATTGGAGGAAAGGAGGATGGAATGAGAATAGAATAGATGCTTGTAGGCCCTTTGCTAAGTTGTCAGGTAGCAAGCCTTGCCAGCTAACCTCAGTTGTTCCACTGCCCACAAAGGACATATAACAACTTCAGCCACCCCCTCACTTAACAAACACACACACATGCACGCTCCCGCACATACACGCACACATGCTTGCAAGCGTACGTAAAGGCTTAAAGACTGGGTGTAAGCAACGTGCCCCCCTCAGCACTTGTCTTTCACTAAAGGACCTTAACAGCGGTGAACTTTCTCTCAATCCTAAAGATCCTGCAAGGAGCATAGGACCATGGAAAACAGAGAGTAGGAAGGAACAAGCTGTTTAGTCATACCACTTCTCCAAGAGAAAGTAAAGAACTGTAAAACAGAGAGCATGCAGAAGGGGCTGGCACTCTTTTCCAAGGGCCTGTCTCTTTCCCTTCTTTCTGTTCTCTTTTCTGTTCCCTCTCTCCCTGGCTATGCCCCGAGGGCTAAAGCATCCGGGTGAGGATAGACAATTGCTTTGTTCGCTAGGATATAAACCCTGCATGACGATAGCGGCCAGGACCTATCACAGGGCTCTAAAATAACATTTTTCATTGGTAACACTGGTGCTCCCAAATGTAAAGTTAGGAGCACCACATGAAATTTAGGAACACCAGAAAATAATATTTGTTATATTGATTGAGATACAGCATATATTGTGCCTACATGAATTCTAGCTACTTTTGAAGCATATGTTGTGCCCTAGAAACTAATATGTAACACTGTAAAGATATTAGTTTATAATACAAGCTAAAATGTGTATATGAATGCCTGTCATTGGAATTACAGTAATTGGTGGAATATTAGGTTTCTACATTGTGTAAAGTCACTATTTTCCTATTGAGATGCATTACATTGAAAATTGTACACTGTCTCTTTAAAACGTCGGCTGACTGAACAAAGTGTAAACAAATGGTTAATGACTTGAGAGTAGTTTTAGAACGGCTCATGACATGATATATGAGTATAAAATGTGGTTCCGGCGATCCGCTATTGGAAGATAAAAATTTTGGGCCGGTAATATGGGTCAGATCTTTTGACCTCGTTGGGCTAGAAGCTAACCGTTCTCGCTGCAGTAATGGTACAACCATGATGTTGACAAGTCTGCACTCGCTTGTTTCTCTAACGCACTCTAGGAAGCCTTATCATTACAAAAGTTATTATCTGGGAGATGTTGTCTTAGTCACACAGTGCTTCCAAAATATAACTCCTTGTCGCAGAGCAAAATATTTTGTCGCATTCGGGATGGGGTCTCCCAGGACCCACATGGGGTTGTCACTTCTACCAGGTTGCAGCAAGTCAGTCTGGATAGATGCGTGAAGCGGCCTCTATGGAGACAGAGCAGCCAGTACCATGACTTAAGACGTCAGGCAACATAGAAGAAGGAAGAAGGAAATGATTGCAGTAGGACAGCTAAGTGACTGGTCTTGGCCATGCTCCATGGAGGAGGGTAGTCAAGTGCAGAGAGATCTCCTCAGCCGCTCGCTCCTGTAAGATGGGGAAGCAAAGCAGGCAGTGGCCCGGCTGGGTGAACCAATCACAGTAAAAAATGGACTAGGAAAAGCTGAAGCTTTGTGGACTTGGGAGTAACAGATAGCTGTGTGGGGCTCTGATGCCTGGTGAGGGCGACGCAAACCCCCACCACACTTCTTCCCAAAGACCCAGAAAGTAAAGTCAGGAATTACTATACTGACTGATCTCTATCTGGAGAGTGTTATCCGTAACAGAGTCAAGTTGCCTTTGCCAAAAAAATCTCTCAGAATCCTTAAAAGGGCTGAGGGGTTTTCACAGTGATCGCTGGAAACCTGTTAAACTGTAGAACAAGGAAGCCAATATGGTTAGATTTCCCCTGCCTTGTTGTATAGAGTAGCAGTGTCCTCTGATGAGAAAAATGAGGGGCGGCAGGTAGCCTAGCGGTTAGAGCGTTGTGACAGTAACTGAAAGGTTGGTTGTTTGAATCCCTGTGCCGGCAAGGTGGGAAAATATGCAGTAGCACCCTTGAGCAAGGCAGTTAACCCCCAAAACAACTGCCCCCGGGCGCCGATGACATGGATGTCGATTAACGCAGCCCTCCGCACTCTGATTCATGCTCTGATTCAGAGGATTTGGGATAAATGCGGAAGCCACATTTCAGTTTAATGCATTCAGTTCTGCAACTGACTAGGCAGCCCATTGATTGTGATTGCTTGCGCCAACAGTTAGAGGCAAAAAGGGCCACTGTGGATGGCGAGAGACATATTGCCGTCCTGTTCCGTGTGTCGTGACACTGGAGGGAGGGCTGACATGCTGACTTCCACCCCTGGCTGAAAACATGAGAAAGTTCCAGGGGGAAAGCCTGAGGGAGGGGGACACTCGGGGGAACAAAAAGTGTATGTCCTCCATTTTCTGATGTGAGCACAGCACAGCCACTAAAGTCAGCTGCTGCACAGAGAATAGGGTTTTGTCTTAACGCAGCCCTGCCTTGCTACTGCTACGAAACTCAGAGAGGGGAAGGACTGGCAAATATTAAACCCAAACAGGAAGTGTAGGGCAGGGAGCCGTAGGCTCTGCTCTCCATCCTACTCAGCTGCCAGGACTGGGCCCTAGGTTGGCCGACCCTTCTTACCGCCCTTAGGAGAGTTAGAGGGGCTGGTCCTTGATGCGGCTGCAGCGTAGGACTGCTTCCCTACAGGTTTGGCCTGGTTCAGCCTGAGTATTAGCAGACCTCTGCATTGCCGGGACCTCAGTCCCCAAGGCCAGCTTCTTGCTACCTCCGGGCTGGGATTCTGGGTCGAGATGCAGGAACAAAGAACAAAAAGGCTGCCATGTGTCCTGGATCTGTGGGGCAGGCAGCAGTTGAAGGCTTCACCTTCGTTCTTGCGAATGTCACACTTCTGCTGCATGGCCGAGACTTTTGTTGTTGCTGTTGGCTATTGAAAATAGAATCCAGTAGAAAATGTATTTCATATCGAACTGAAGCTTGTATGCCCTTGTAATAGTGGACAGCATTTAGTGAGTAACTGCGCACGCACATCTATTCTCCGCTGTGAGTCTCGTGCTCACTAGAGGTATTGGCGTCAAAGAGGTGGCATCAAACAGAGACACTTTTAGCTATATAACTGACGTGGACCGAATCACCACAAAGTGGGGCTGGTTCAGTTAGTAGGCACAAAGCAACTCAATGCAAGGTGAACTACATACAAGAGCTAAGATAGTTATACCCAGACGGTGGTTAGCTATCTTTCATTAGTCGTGAGGACTTGGAGTGTGGCTGAATCTCAGCACAGGCCGGTAATCAGTAAAACCTGGCTTAATCTCAGCACAGGCCGGTAATCAGTAAAACCTTGCAAAACCATACATTGGCCAATAATAACTCTGGGAGAAACGCATTGCTTTGCCGGGTTTTGCGTGTGCAAGTCGACGCTTAGCCGTGAGCTTTTTTTGTTAGCTTGCTAGTGTTCACCTAGTTGGCTAATAGCCTAGCTAGATAGTACCACGTTAGCCGAAGACAACCATATGAATAGCATTGTTTTATTCAGTCTTGAGAGTATCTTTTGTCCATAGCAAAAGTAGGTGTATCTGGTCAGTTTAGCCAACGAAAACGAGTAAACATTAGGTGTACTAAATGAGAGGAGCAAGATGGCCAGTAGTAGCTAGCTTTTCAGCATTGCTGTGAATTAGCCTTGACAGGCATGAGCTAGCTCATTATATGCCTTGTGGTTAATGGCTAGCTGAAGTAAACAGTGTTTATGAACGCTATAGCCGGGAGGCTAGTGTAAGCGTTAGCTAGCTATCAGCCACCTCGTGAGAGTAAGGATAAGCTATAGCTAGCACAGTGCTAGCTGAAGGGAACAGTGTGGGTGCAGTGTTCAAATTCGGAATCAAAATCTCATATAACCGTAATGCGTGATGCTAAACCGGTCCGCCTAGTCATCACAAACAAGTGAATGTAAGTTGTACTAAACGAGAGAAGGGAGCTAGCAATAATACCATCTGGGCAGGTAGGGAACTCGTTTCCGATTTATCTAGCCATGCTAATGCAACTGTATGTGCAGGTAGGAATGCAAGTGTGGTTAGCTTGATTTCCACCATAAGCTAGCTAGTGAGCATAGTAACGTGTAAACTGGTAAGCAGCTTAGGTATGCTGTAGCCAGTGGAAGCTGCTGAGAGGAGGACAGCTCATAATGAATGGAATGGAATGAAACACCTGGAAACCATGTGTTTGATGAATTTGATACCATTCCACTGATTCCGCTCCAGTCATTACCACGAGCCCATCCTCCCCCAATTAAGGTGCCTCCAACCTCCTGTGGCTGTAGCTGGCATAGTGCTAGCTGAAGGGAACCGCATGGGGGCAGTTCGATTTCCGGTAGGTATTCTCCCACAACCGCAGAGCTGTGAGGCTAGCCAGTCAATATAGAAATACACACAAATAAGCGTAGGTTAAACTAGACGAGAGAAGGAAGCTAACAATATTACTGTCTTGCAGGTAGTAATGCTGGTGTGGTTAGCTTGTCTGGGGCGTTAGCTAGCTAGCTAGCAGCTACCTCGTGGTGAAGGTGGTAGCTTGCTCGGCTAGCTCAGTGCTGGCTGAAGGAAACCATGTGGGGGCAGAATTAGCCTTCAGATAATGTGCTCCACGCGACAGATAGAGCTGTGAGGCTGAGATGGTCGGTCTAGTCAATTCTTAAGAGTTGATTGATGCACGCTTCTATATCATTAACATATGAACATATTAGTCATTTAGCAGACACTCTTATCCAGAGCGACTTACAAGAGCAATTAGGGTTAAGTGCTAAAATTGCATATGGAATAGTTTTAAGATGCTCATACCACTTATCATTTAGCGATTTGATTTTCCATTTAAATGTCAACAAATTTTTTTGGGATGAAATATAGATTTTGGCCTTTACTACTAAAGCCCAGGGCCCAGTTCCGTGACAATTGTTGAGGTCGTAGAGCAAAACGGAGAACACCACCGTGTTTGTGAGAATCTCCCCTTTCCACAGTGGGGTCCCATTAGTTTTTAGCCCAAACGGTTCGTGACGCTACCAAACAGAAGTTGGCACATCGACGGTACCGACTTTAGACGAAGTATCAAGGCACTTGTGGGGGGTCGAAGACCAAACGGAAAAACACCATCATGTTCATGAGAGTCTCCCCTTTCCATAGTGGTCATACGCTACAGATGTTTATGTGAGAAGACCAATTTTCAGGATGTCTCATGGTCTGACAAACACCGCTCTAGCTCTGCCACCTTTCACCGCAGATACGGAAGTATGACACAGACATCTCTAGCTTAAATTTACAGATTTTGATGGGGATTTTTTTGTTATGTAACTTAGATTGACACACCGGTGAATCAATCGAGAGAGAGTACAGAGACCAAAAACATCAAAACAACACTCAATCTCTTAGCACAGTTTACTTTAACTGTAACGAAGGAACTCTCAGCCATTTACCATAATAACACATTTATGCTACGACACATCCAAAAAATATTGCATTTGTGATTTATAGATTTTTGCGCTTTTAAATGAATAATAGCCATTACTTCTTGAACAGTTTAACTTTTATCTGTGAAACACGTGATCATGTGAATTTCATGTCGTTTTTCCTTAAGGGTAGTACAACTGTCATATCCCATCATAACACAAAATCTACTGTTATTTTATGACAATGCTTGTTTAAAATGTCAGTATAAACAAACAATATACATTAATGAATTCCCCTAGACCCGTTCCTCAGCCGTATACCACAACGTGGCAGGGTGGCCATTTTGTGGTAGTTTCACTTACGGACTGCAGCTTTAAATGGCCATTGACGTACCATGTCCTGCAATCCCACTTTAGTGCCATTTACTAATAAGCATGTGCACTGTTTTATCAATTAGGGATAAAACACACAAAAAATCTAAAGCATTGAAACTGTCTTCATTTACATGATTGTCTAATTCCTTTGTTCCATCAAAGCCTTAGTAAATCAGGTAATTAGTGTTGATACACAAACACACTAACTCAGTACTTACAGAGTAGCACACAGAGCAAGGTGTGTTCCATTCTGTCCTGCCAACGATCTCTGAACTACAGTTCTTCTGACAAACCCCTCTACTTCCTATAAGATGACAGACCGATTAGTTCACGCCTCTTTACCGTCACACAGAGAAATGAGAGAGAAATATTCTACAGAAATGTACAAAGACTGAGGGAAAAAAAGAGTAACAGTTGCTTGCGTGTTTATTTTCTGATCAACCTCTTATGATTAGCTACATGGCCTCACACTGGTTCCTTCCTCTTTATAGGATAAAAGGAGGATGAAATAAGAATAGAGAACTGAGATGAGATCAGAGCTTGTAGTTGGATATCAGAATGTGCAGATGGTTGTTTCATTTTTGCACCCACAATGCACAGATAGATAGATAGATAGATAGATAGATAGATAGATAGATAGATAGATAGATAGATAGATAGATAGATAGATAGATAGATAGATAGATAGATAGATAGATAGATAGATAGATAGATAGATAGATAGATAGATAGATAGATAGATAGATAGATAGATAGATAGATATCCCTTACTGAGTGTAGGCCTCCCTGCAAGCCTAGGATGCTAACCTCCAGTTGTTCCACTGCCCACAAATAGACATCTTCACCCCCACCTCCTTCCCCCTCCTCACCCCTTCTCTTCACACACACTACTGATTAGTATTAGCATGTGTCGAAACCACAGTCAGCTAGCTGACTCTTCTCAGGGGTTTGGTGGTTGACTTGTTCATTAGTCAGATAGTTTTGTTCTGAGGGATACGTTTAGTTAGATACTGTCTGCATAGATATTTAGTTGTTATTGGGTTGTTTATGTGATGTGTATCAGGGCAATTGTTCATGTATTTTGCGTGTGTCTGTGTGTGTGTGTTGTGTGTGTGTGTGTGTGTGTGTGTGTGTGTGTGTGTGATTGTGTGTGTGTGTACGTCAGATGTATACACATGCATTACCACAGACCAGAGATGGGAGGAGTTTCAAAGTTGTAAATGGGTAACTGGGTACATAAATCGTATCATTTGAGCATTTTCCAATTTTTTTCCAACAATTTACCTCTCAATATATGAAATTGTTTTTCTTGTAGATTGTAGAATGTGTGACACACATGCAACATGTGAAGGAGCAAACATAAATAGAGAGAGAAAGGTTACAGGGGAAAAGCAGTCAGACTTCACCTTTGGTGGTTATAGCCAGGTAAACATCTGGGGTTTCTTATCGCCCCCTTCAGGGACAGGCCTGTAACTACTCCACATTCTAGTGGATCACAATATAGAAACTAATATGGTCATTGGTCACATAGCAACAGCATAAGCCCTCAGTCTACTGGGTCTGCCCTCTTATTCCTTCCTCTCTCTATCTCATCATAATAGTACAGACATGGAACACTTCTGTATGGGTTCATATCAGTAGAAGTCAAGTGTGAATGTGATTTACTGAAGACTGACAGCACTATGGTGCATAGAGATTTTGTTAGAAAGTGTTACTTTACTAAATAAGAAATGTATAGAAAAAAGTTCAAGACGTAAATGCATTGTTTCAACTCAGAAATACAGAGAGTAAAATGAATACATCCTTAAATCAAGTTATTTTTCAAAGATATACAATTATGTGGGGAATCAGCACTTTTTATTTGACACATGAGAATTAATACAAAATACAACACACCTTTTCCATTTTAGGTTTCATAGTGGAATACTCATCTGTCTCCTTTAACAACAACTGAAACCATTTGACAAAATACTTACATGTTGAAAATGTATATCTGCTGTCAAATTGAACAGCGTGAAGCGAACCGTACATATGCGCAGATACTGTGTGTGATTGTGTGAGAGTGAAGTATTGCATCTCACTCTTCTCAATATCTGCAGTGCCACTCGTGGCAACGTCGTTTCGCTGAGTCTACCTTTAATATAAAAATAAGCATAAAAGCTGCATTATGTAAATATACATTTTTAATAACAAACTATATCTACATGTTCCATCTTAACTGTTATAGTAGGTCAACCAACCAAGTATAAACACATCTTTAATATTTAAAATTCAAATTAAAAACTGAAAAGTTTCACAGACTGTATATATCCACTTGCATGTAAAAAGCATGACATTATCTAAAATACAAAATATTCAAAGAATGCAGCAAATTATACTTTTAAACAAAAACAGGCACCACACTCGTGTTTAATTAACAAACTGAAATAAAGACAGGTAAGTGTAATATTTCAAGAAAAATAAACATCAATCAATAATTACAAAGGAAAGCATACAAGCCACCAAAATATGAAAATGTCAACTTACAAAATCATAACATTCAGCATTTGTGAGATTCTATTCAGTAATATTCAACTCAGTAAACACTATCATATATCAACCGTAAAAACTTTACAATCATAAATCTTTGAATTTTTGAACATCTGAGAGTGACAGACTCTCCACTAAATATCTGGGAGCTGTTGGGGTGTATGGTCAGAACAGCCTTTGCCGCTCCTGCACAAAATCAAACCAGCATGATACATTTACTTTACACATGTTATTTTGAGAGACTCAAAACTCAAAATATTTCCAGCCAAAAGCAGCTTTAAAAATCACAAATAAAGAAATAGAATGAAGCATTAAGAGATGGAGGCTTGATGAAGTGAACAAATATCTACCATCATCATCTTCAGAGTGTCCAGAGTTGATGAGTGTATTCAGCACTACAACAAAGAAAGTCACATTGCACCAATATTAGATTGGAATAAATAATAACATGCCATATTCATGTTACTGATTACCAAATCTTCCTGAGCTTTATTTTAAAGGTGCAATCTGAGATTTCTAAATACATTTTTGCATGTTTCAATGAATCATAGCCATTTCTTCTTGAAGAGTATAACTTTTAATTGCCTCAATAAGCTTTGTACAACTGTCTTGTCTTATCATAACCCTAAATATAAGGTTATTTTATAACAATGTTTGAAAATAACAACATTTTAAACAAACAATCTAGATTAATAATTGTCCTAGCCCCATCCCTCAGCTATATACCAAAACAAGTGTCAGGGTGGTCGTTTTGTGGTTGTTTGAATTACGAACTGCAGCTTTAAATGGACCAAACACCAAAACACCACTCATTAATCTCTTAGCACAGTTAACTATAACTGTAGTGAAGGAACTCTCAGCCATTTACAATAATCACATGCTGATACTAGAACACAAGCAACAAATATTGCATTTTGCTTTCATTGTCATTGACAGCACATTTTGCAACCACTGAGTTAGCGCTACTCTTTAGTTCCTGAGTGCTGACCTGGCTAAATGTACACCACACCACCACACTACACAGGTCTGCATGGCATCTGCTTTACAAGCTCAGGTTCTCACAGAGATGCAACTTTAATGGAGGGTGGTCATTCACTCTCACATCACATACAGACAGTACCAGTCAAAAGTTTGGACACACCTACTCATTCAAGGGTTTTTCTTTATTTTTACTATTTTCTACATTGTAGAATAATAGTGAAAACATCAAAACTATGAAATTACACATATGGATTCATGTAGTAACCAAAAAAGTGTTTAGAAAATCTAAATCTATTTTATATTTGATTCTTCAAAGTAGCCACACTTTGCCTTGATGACAGCTTTGCACACTCTTGGCATTCTCTCAACCAGCTTCATGAGGTAGTCACCTGGAATGCATTTCAATTAAGAGGTGTGCCTTGTTAAAAGTTAAGTTATGGAATGTCTTTCCTTCTTAATGCGTTTGAGCCAATCAGTTGTGTTGTGACAAGGTAGGGGTGGTATACAGAAGATAGCCCTATTTGGTAAAATACCATATTATGGCAACAACAGCTCAAATAAGCAAGCGAAACGACAGTCCATCATTACTTTAAGACATGAAGGTCAGTCAATCCGGAAAATTTCAAGAACTTTGAACGTTTTTGAAGTCGCAAAACCCATCAAGCGCTATGATGAAACTGGCTCTCATGAGGACCGCCACAGGAAAGGAAGACCCAGAGTTACCTCTGCTGCAGAGGATAAATTCACTAGAGATACCAGCCTCAGATTGCAGCCCAAATAAATGCTTCAGAGTTCAAGTAACAGACACATCTCAACATCAACTGTTCAGAGGAGACTGCGTGAATCAGGCCTTCATGGTTGAATTGCTGCAAAGAAGCCACTACTAAAGGACACCAATAATAAGAAGAGACTTGCTTGGGCCAAGAAACAGGAGCAATGGACATTAGACTGGTGGAAATCTGTACTTTGGTCTGATGATACCAAATTTGAGATTTTGGGTTCCAACGCCGTATCTTTGTGAGATTCAGAGTAGGTAAACAGATGATCTCCGCATGTGTGGTTCCCACCGTGAAGCATGGAGGAGGAGGTATGATGGAGTGGGGGTGCTTTGCTGGTGACACTGTCGGTGAGTTATTTAGAATTCAAGGCACACTTAACCAGCATGGCTACCACAGCATTCTGCAGTGATACGCCATCCCATCTGGTCCTTATGGTTGGCTTTATTAGCTACATGGCCCCAAGCTGGTTCCTTCCTCTTTATTGGAGGAAAGGAGGATGAAATGAGAATAGAGAACTGAGATGAGATCAGAGCTTGTAGTTGGATATCAGAATGTGCAGATGGTTGTTTCATTTTTGCACAGACAGACAGACAGACATAGTAGACAGACATAGTAGACAGACATAGTAGACAGATATAGTAGACAGACATAGTAGGCAGGCAGGCAGGCAGGCAGGCAGGCAGGCAGGCAGGCAGGCAGGCAGGCAGGCAGGCAGGCAGGCAGGCAGGCAGGCAGTTGTACTGCCCACAAAGGAAATTGGACAACTTCAGCCACACACACGCGTTCACGTATGTGCATGCACCCACACAAACACATACAAACACGTCACACACACAGACTCATTTCTTATTTTCATTTGTCTTGTGTGTTTATTGATTACTGCATTGTTGGGTTTAGAGCTTGCAAGGAAGTCATTTCACTGTACTTGTGCATGTGACATTGAAACTTGAAAAGGAGACACACACAAAAACACACACTGCTACTTAGGAAGAGCATGTGTCAAAACCACTTTATAATCATCTGCTTTGTCACATATGTGTTATTTGACTCGAGGACATTACAAAGTGTAATAGGATTACAGGTTGCACTCTCCTTATCATCCTACAGATGGCAGTTTTTCAGTTATTTTAAAGAAGTTTATAGTGAATCCAACCTCGAACCCACACTTAGCCTACTGTATGTAAAAGATTCCAAATCAACAGTCTTAATGGAGGAAGACACTTGGCTGTATCAGTATCTGATGGTGAATTTCTTCTATTTGATTAGCCTTTTCTGTAGGCTTCTATAGGAACTCTGATCAACAATATAGCTATAGCCTACATTCATTCACATCAGATAGTGTCCTCCTCATGCTACATGTAAAACCTACTAATGCATATGGGACTTTGTATGGTACACTACAATTCACTTTGACAATGTGTGAGATCCTGCAAAAATAGAAATGAATCACTCCTGGAACCCTCTCATGTGAAATCCATGAATTCAATGTAAGAAATTCACATAGCAAATGTACATGTCAAAATGATTCACTGTAGGCTATAGGCTGATAACAGAGGTCTATACAACATTTATCTTTTATCTGTAAAAGCACATGGATGCATGTGAAATGTGGGATTTGTCATATATGCGAAAAAACTTAAAATGAGTAAGTAGATGCAATGATCATGCAATATTGGCACTCTACACTTGAGACAGACCAAGTGGAAGGGAACAAAAGTAAACTTTGAATTTGGAGGTTTAAATATATCCCTCCGGTGGCCAAGTTCACCTATTTTAATAAATACCATTGATTTGTGGATAAAAAGTATTCGATCTTTGATAGGCTGATGCAGAACTTATTACTGGAAATGAACACTGCCCCCTGGTCAGGTTAGCATAGGGCTGAATGTGCCAGGTTATGTAATGGGAACAGCTAACACATAGCTTTTGATCATGTCCAACTACGTCAACGATTTGAATTGGCTGAGGCTTAAACTTGAACTAAAACTAAAACTTTTTCTAATGTTCACAAGTATGGCCCAACTAATATGGTCATTGGTCACATAGCAACAGCATAAGCCCTCAGTCTACTGGGTCTGCCCTCTTATTCCTTCCTCTCTTTATCTCATCATAATAGTACAGACATGGAACACTCCTGTATGGGTTCTATGCACTATGGTGCATAGAGATTTTGTTAGAAAGTGTTACTTTACTATATAAGAAATGTATAGAAACGTTCAAGATGTAAATGCATTGTTTCAATCAGAAATACAGAGAGTAAAATTAATATGTGTCATACCCTGGCTCTGGGGACTCTTAAATGTTGAGCCAGGGTGTGGATTTGCTATGTTTAGTTTTTCTATGTTTTTGTTCTAGATCGTTTGATCTATGTTGGCCAGGGTGGTTCCCAATCAGAGGCAGCTGTAGCTCGTTGTCTCTGATTGGGGACCATACTTAGGCAGCCTGTTTTGCACTAGTCTTTGTGGGATCTTGATCCGTAAAGGTTTGTTGTGTTATAACCTCAGGACTTCACGTATCGTTTGTTTGTTGTTTTTGTCGTTAAGTACGTTAAATAAAAGTATGTAGGCTTATCACACTGCGCCTTGGTCCGTGTCTTCAGTCAACGATCGTGACAATATGTCCTTAAATCAAGTTATATTTCAAAGCAATACAATTATGTGGGGAATCAACACTTTTTATTTGATATGAGAATTAATACAAAATACAACACACCTTCTCCATTTTAAGTTCCATAGTGGAACACTCATCTGGCTCCTATAGCTACTACTGAAACCATTTTACAAAAGACTTACATGTTGAAAATGAATATCTACTGTAAAAAATATTTTGGCAAAATACTTAGACAGTAGACAATATTTCAAGTCAAAAGTAAGTGAAGTTTAAAGGTACACTCAGCGATATGAAGTATATGCAGAAAGTAAAACAGCACATTGGTTCAATTTCCGCAACAACTAAGAGCGTTGAAGCATGAGGCTCAACTTCTCAGCGGTTTTGGTCTCATGGCTACCATGCTGTGAACAGCGTGAAGCGAACCTGTGCATATGTGCAGATACTTTGTGTGATTGAGTGAGAGTAAAGTCTTGCATCTCACTCATCTCAATATTTGTGGTGCTACTCGTGGCAACGTCATTTCGCTGAGTTTACCTTTAATATAAAAATAAGCATTAAAGCTGCATTATGTAAATATACATTTTTAATAACAAATTATAGCTACATGTTCCATCTTAACTGTTATAGTAGGTCGACCAACCAAGTATTAACACATCTTAAGTATTTTAAATTTGAATTAAAAACGGAAAAGATTCACGTACTGTATATCCACCTACATGTAAAAAAGCATGACATTATGTAAAATACAACATTCTAAAATGCAACAAATTCCAGTTGTATAAAAAAACAGGCACTACACTCTTGTTTAATTAACAATCTGAAATAAAGACAGGTAAGTGTAATATTTCATGAAAAATCAACATCAATCAAGAATTACAAAGGAAAGCATATAAGCCAGCAAAAGCTGAAAACGTCAACTTACAAAATCATTTGTAAAATTCTATTCAGTGATATTAAACTGAGTAAACACTTTCATATATAAATGGTAAAAACTTTACAATCATAAAAATGGTTATTCAGCTTACAGTTTATACTGTAATGATTACAAAGATGATTTGTTCTGTTCGATGACATCATCACATTGTATCTGGTCTTGAGGTGATTTGACTGTTGAACACAAACCTACAGGAATATAACGGATGGAAAGGAGCATTAGAGTTAAACTGATCCAACTGCTCTTTCAACTCTACACTAATATAACATGTACTCCATCAGAGAGCATGACATAAAGAAGGAGATTATCAAGCTGGATAAACTGATTGTAAATACACTGAAAGAAAGTTCTCACCTCGAGCCCTGCAGCATTTCACAGTCATCATGATGGACACATGTAGAAAGGGAGACACCACCAGTAGACCACACAGCAGCCTGGGCAGAGAGATGGAGACAACGGAACCTGGAGGGACTAGCAAAACACATGTTTTACCATCAAGACACTTGAACCCAGACACTGCTCTTCTGACCTCTCACTGTCACCCAGCTCTGGTGATTCTTCTTCATCAAATTTACACTTATAGAATCCTTCATCTGACATGGATACTGTGAGGATGGTAAATTCTCCTCTGGTCTCATTCTTGATGAGTACTCCATCTTTATAGAAATCAGCCTTGGGGTTAGGATTTGTTTCTTGATATCTAAATGTACAGCTCAGAGTCACAGAGTCTCCTTCAGTCACGGGGTGGGCAGGGCTCTCCAGGATCACATCACCAGCTGTGTAACATAATATAGAAATAATACTGTAAATCTGGAGTCATCCCTCACAATACATCAACATCTTATGAGCTTGTATTTATGAGATGCAATCATTCAGTTACAGAATTGAACATCCTATCATATATATGTAGAAATGTTAGTGAGGGTTGTACAATAGATGTACCATTTACTGTGATGTTGACAGCATTACTGTACTCTCCTGATCCAGACTCACACCACAACTGCTGCTCTTTAATTATTTCTTATTTTTATTTTTTACTTATCTATTTTGTACTTAACACTTTTTTTTCTTAAAAATGTATTGATGGTTAATGGCTTGTAAGTAAGCATTTCACTGTAAGGTCTACACCTGTTGTATTCGGCCGATGTGGCAAATAAAATTTGATTTGATTTGAAGAGCTCATTGACTTTCGACATGTCACCGTTGTAGGATGCCACCTTTCTAACAAGTCAGTTTGTCAAATTTGATAGAGCTGCCCCGGTAAACCGTAAGTGCTGTTATTTTGAAGTGGAAATGTCTAGGAGCAACAATTGCTCAGCCGCAAAGTGGTAGGCCATTCAAGCTCAGAGAATGGGACCGGCGAGTGCTGATGCGCGTAGCGCTTAAAAATAATCTATCCTCGGTTGCAACACTCACCACCCAGTTCCAAACCTCCGCCAGAAGCAATGTTGGCACAAGAACTGTTCGTCAGGAGCTTCATGAAATGGGTTTCCATGGCCGAGCAACCGCACACAAGCCTAAGATCACAATGCACATTGCCAAGCGTCGGCTGGAGTGGTGTAAAGCTTGCCGCCATTGGACTCTGGACAGTGGAAATGCTTTCTCTGGAGTGATGAATCACGCTTCACCATCTGGGGGTCCAACGGACAAATCTGGGTTTGCCGGATGCCAGGAGAAGCTACCTTCCTGAATACCAACTGTAAAGTTTGGTGGAGGAGGAATAATGGTCTGGGGCTGTTTTTCATGGTTCGGGCTAGGCCCCTCAGTTCCAGTGAAGGGAAATCTTAAATCTAAAGCATACAATGACATTCTAGACAATTCTGTGCTTCCAACTTTGTGGCTACAGTTTGGGAAGGCCCTTTCCTGTTTCAGCATGACAATGTCCCCGTGCACAAAGCGAGTACCGACTACAGAATAATGCCCATGATTTTGGAATGAGATGTTCAACGTGTCCAAATACATTTGGTGATGGAGTGTACATACACACAGAGCATGTCTACATGATTGACTCAATATAAATAGTGTCCATTTGTATTACAACAAAGTAACTTACCATTCAGGGTGACTCAGACCGGATAACCGATGGTTGATTTTATGGATCTGGACTGGATCTCTCCCTGACACCAGTAGAGACCCTGGTCAGACTCAGCAACACTGCTGATGATGAGGGTGTCTCCAGTTATAGTGTGTCTGACAGACTGGGATACTACATTATCATTCCTGTCTTTGTACCACTGATAGCTCCAGCTACTGTCAGACCCTACTGAACACGTCAGAGTAACTGTCTCTCCAGGGAACACAGGGTTTGGCTCTGCTGTCAGTGTAGCTTTGGGCAGAGCTGCAGAAACACACAACATACAATTTTAAAACAACTAAATATCATCCTTAAATTGGGGCCCAATGAAGTGGTTATAAGTATGGAGGCACTGATGTGAATGAGACATAAGATGACTTACCTGTCACTGTCAGTGTGACTACATCACTCCACTCAGAATATTGCTGCTCCTCAATATGTGTACCCAGACATAGGTTGTCACCACTGTCGGAAATCTTAGCAGCACTGATCTCATGTTCATTCTTCTTACTGGCGGAGTCAGAATTACCATTCTTGTGCATTGTGTATTTCCAGTCAGTGACTCCTTGCCCCTGTACGTCACATCTGAGAGTGACAGTCAGGCTTCGGTGTTCCTCACCTCATCACAGGAGCATTGCAAGCAGGTAAATTACCTCATTTAAATATGAAAATGAAATGCAAACCTGTGAGTGTATTGCCACACTGCAAACTACTACCACAGATGGTGGATAAATTATGTCTTACTCAGGCCTTTTACCATTGAAAAAAAATTGTTACATTTCCGGTCTGCTTAACCCTTAAAGGTGCAGAAATCGCTCAGCCATTTTCTGGTTGCTAAAATTCTAAAAGTTCGCCTAATTTCAGTTTATGTGAAAAAACAAGCAAGTGTAAAAAATCATTGTACCATCTAAACCGCTGTGAAATCTATTTTCAATAACCAGAAATATTGTATTTTCAGCTGTTTGAAGCTGGTGTACGAAACTGAAAGTAAAAGACGTAAAAAAGAAACTTAAGAATGGGAAGCATAGAAATAGGACACACAGAACAGATCTACCGCTTCTTAGACATGCTTTCAATTACAATTAGTTTTTGTTTGTTTATTTAACCTTTATTTAACTAGGCAGGTCAGTTAAGAACACAATCTTATTTACAATGACATATCTATAACTCAAATTTCTATGTGAATGTGGTCGGGTCGCCCAAAAAGTTACATATTTCAGCTTTATGGAGTCACTCTCCCATAGACACCAATGCGATAGCAGCTGGGTCTGGTCTGCTTAATTCATTGACTGACTGTATAAGAACCACAAAAAGGAGCAAGTCAGATGTCTCGATTCATCTTCCATCTCTGTTACTACCACTGTTGATGACAACAAAAAGAGATGTGACTCAGTGCACCAATGTCATGATATTGTTGTCAGATGAAAAAACTATAATGTGTTGCATGGAGAAGACATGTTGAGATCCAGAACCATCTTACTGAATGGATAACATTCTCAGTTGTCCACATAACATTCAAATGACACTGTCTGTGCATATTGTAGTGTACATCCAATACATTCCACTAGGTGTCTCAGAAGTTCCATTATTCACAATATGTACAAGTCATGCTAGAATAACACAGTGGGCTATTGTGCTATTTGTAAAATGTATTGTAGGACATGGTAATACAGTAGTAGCAGTGGTGGTAGTAGTAGTATATTAAAAGTAGTAGCATTAGCAGTGGTAGTAGTAGCAGTAGTAATAATAATAGTAGAAGTAGTGGTGGTGGTAGTAGTATATTAACAGTAGTAGCAGTAGTAGTAATAATAAAAGTAGTAGTGGTAGTGGTATATTAACGGTAGTAGCATTAGTAGTGGTAGTAGTAGTAGCGGTAGTAGTAGTAATAATAAAAGTAGTAGCAGTGGTGGTAGTAGTAGTATATTAACAGGAGTAGTAGTAGTAGTGGTGGTGGTGGTGGTAGTATTATATTAACAGTAGTAGCATTAGTGGTGGTGGTAGTATTATATTAACAGTAGTAGCATTAGTGGTGGTAGTAGTAGTAGCAGTAGTAGTAGTAGTAGTAGTAGTAGTAGTAGTAGTAGTAGTAGTAGTAGTAGTAGTAGTAGTAGTGGTAGTAGTAATAATAATAATAATAATACAATTGGTAGTGGTGGTGGTGGTGGTAGTAGTATATTAACAGTAGTAGCATTAGTAGTGGTAGTAGCAGTAGTAGTAATAAAAGTAGTGGTGGTGGTGGTAGTAGTGGTAGTTGTAGTAGTATTATTATTAGTGGTAGTAGTAGTAGTAATAATAAAAGTAGTAGTGGTAGTAGTAGCTCTGGATGAGAGCGTCTGCTAAATGACTAAAATGTAAATGTAGTAGTAGTAGTGGTAGTAGTAGTAGTAGTAGTAGTAGTAGTAGTAGTAGTAGTAGTAGTAGTAGTAGTAGTAGTAGTAGTAGTAGTAATAATAATAATAGTAATAATAATAATATAGTAGTAGTAGTAGTAGTAGTGGTAGTAATTGAGTTTCAGACACATTGGTTCATATTTCGTCATTTTAAAACTATGAAAAAGGATCAAACGATGAATACCTAATCTGAACACACCTCACCACATCATTTACCTGCCTTGGACAACAGGCTCCATAGACAGTATGTAGATATGAGAATAGTGTAACTGTCACCGGTTATTCAAATAGATTCACAGAAAACAACAGTTTCTTCCTCAGCTGTCAGTATCGACCTCCAAGAGAGCCCACAAAAAGAGTCAAATTATGAAATGATTATTATAAAACATTATTTGATGATATATGATGTTATATATTATATTATGAATATAGAAAGAATGTATTATCTGCTGTCTCTCTTTAACCATCTATCATGAATGATACTTAACTGACAGATACTGTTATATCTCTATATAATTACAGCTAGCTAGAATCCTACCTACTGTAAATTCTACAGGCCATGTTTGAATGAGCATGACAAGTCAACTGTCTTGGCTCTGCCTTTAGAGATGGCATCAGTAATACAGTTCAATGACAGGGTTGATAGTTTACAACATATTCAAATGAAGTTCTACTTTACCACATATTCAAATGAAGTTCTACTTTACCACATATTCAAATGGAGCCCAGAGGTAAATAGGAACTGAATGTTAGTTTTTTACTGCACCTCAACACCCCTTACTCAACATTCTCCTGGGACGTGTGTGTGTGTGTGCATGTTGTTTGCATAACATCCTGTGTATTCCGTAACAGATGTGTTTGTGTACTACGTGTGTGTGTGTGGTTGAGTGTGTGAGTGTTTATGGGATTTTAATGAGTGAGCATGTGTGATGTTAAGGGACTTTTTCCTCTTCTGGTCTCCACTCTGAGAGAGGACAGAGTAGTGATGATGTCTGGTGAAATCGTCTACTTCCGATGTTACATTCACTCGGCATCAGAACCAAGATGCTGGAGCAGAAAGTGAAGTTTCTAAAGGTGAGTCTCTCCTCCTCTTTATTCTCTCATTTATATCGTTATATTAGTTTTCAAACATACGTTTACAATACAACATTTCATCACCTTTGGGGGCGAGGGTTGAGATGTCATAATTCAACAAGGAGTTAGTAACAGAAGAAGGCTGTATAGACTGTTATTCATTAACTGGTTATTGTTATAGTGATGATGTTTTACTGTATGGTTGTTTCACAAATAATAACTGTGTAAACCCAGGGGCTATAGGGAAAAGAAGGCATATTTTGGTTGGGATCAATATGAGCATTTCTGAAGTGTGTTTGTAACAGTACTTGAGGATAAATATGAATTAGTACTATATGTTTAACATCTGGTATTGTATGAGACACTGGGCATCTCTTTTAGAATGTACTATAGCATAATTATGTAAAGTGCAATGTTTTAGTTTTATTAATGACTTTCAGACATGTCCTTTTCCTTTTGAATATATTCCATAGGACCTCAACAATGGTTCTCCATATAGAATCCTGTTTTGAAGGATATGTACAGTATTAGTGCAATGTAAAGGGCATGAGAAGATGACAGTTCCATGTAAAGTAGTTGTTATTCGTCACACTCTGGACATGTCTGTTGGATTTCATACTGTGAACCAACTTCCAGACAGACATACAGACAGAAAGACAGCATCAACATGTAACATTTGGTTCATGGCCAAAAGGGTTTCCTCATTTCTCTTGACAATAAGTTAGCTTTTCTTCAGATATGCTGAATTAGAATATTAGATTGGTTAGTTACCCTAACAGTTAATGAAATGGTTTGCAGGTTGGACCTTCCAGTCAAGGGACTCTGACCTAGTACAGCTCAAAGGAAAGAATGTTGGGATAGTGGATTATAAGAGAGGAACTAGAATGGGACATTTCTTATAGAATGTTGAGATAGTGGATCGTGAGAGAGAGGAACTAGAATGGGACATTTCTAATAGGTGGTAATCACCATGTTGGTTTTAGTGAAATCATGTAATCACGCAATAGAGACAAAAGAAGGAACTCCATCTCTTACTTAATCTTGCTGTAACCATAGGAACAGTGGAAGGTGATGAGGATGTCACATACTCTGAGGTCAGAAGACCAGGAGGTAGAGCTAGAGAGCAGGAGGATCCTGGGAAAGGTGAGGTGTGTGTGTGTTACAGTTAGCTAAGGGTTACATTAAGAACCCCTTATTTAACCTTAAGACCTTATAACCTCTGACCCCCACTCCTTTTCCAGGAAGTGAACCTGGCACTAGTGACCCCTCTCCATCAGAGGGGTCAAAAGCTGCATTCCCTGAGGGAGGGTCTGGGAGCGTTCCCGTGGTGACCCTAGTGTGTCTCTGTGTTCTACTGCTGGGCCTGGCTATCACTCTGGGAGTCCTCTGTGAGTATAGAACCATTTTACTGAACCCTGACCCTTTTACAATACTGAACCCTTTTACACTACTGAAGTCTTTTACACTACTGAACCCTTTTACCTTACTGAACCCTTTTACACTACTGAACCCTTTTACACTACTGAACCCTGACCGTTTTACACTACTGTACCCTTTTACACTACTGAACCCTTTTACACTACTGAACCCTTTTACACCACTGATCCCTTTTACACTACTTAATCCATTTACACTACTGAACCCTTTTACACTACTGAACCCTTTTACACTACTGAATCCATTTACACTACATATCCACCATAGTTGCTGTTCTGGAACTCTGCTGAAAAGGACCATGTGCAGAGAAAATATCCAAGCCACCCCAGACCAGTACATTTCAGGTTGGTACGATAGTCTGAAACAGAAGAGAAAAAACAACTACCCTCCATCTTGTCTCCTTGTCTCTGTTCCAGATGCTTCCAACATGACTAGTCTTCAAGCTGAGGAGGCTCGCTTTGCCCAGATGAAAGATAATCTAACAGGTGAGAATATCAATGATCCAGAGGCCTTTACCATTATCAACCTCTTATATAAATGTTTGAGAGAATCCTTCATATAAATCATTAAGGTGCAGTTTGTCAATGGGGGACTGGCTCGGATTAAAATACTGCCATTTCACTGTAATAGATAAATGAAATATTGTTTAATTTTAATAGGACTATGGTTAGATAATAGGTAATTCTAGCTTGGACAAAGTTTACTTTCTTAATTTGTGGTTAGATATGTACATAAATGAATGTTATTCATCCATATTATTTGCTCTTTCATAACAGGCAAACTGCATGAACTGCAAGACAACTATAAGAGACTGCAGAATGAGAGCCACAACATAACAGGTAGGTAGTCTAGAGCAGGACTCTACTGACATGGGACTGACTAGCTGCTGTTCTCCCATTCATATCAGAATATTGTCATAACATATCTGTAATTATTGAAGTGCTTTTAAAGGCTGGTCATGACACACATTAACACCATCATCCCAGACAGCCTAGACCCACACCAATTCACATACACTACAGATCCACAGATGAAGCAATCTCAATTGCACTTCACACTGCCCTCTCCCACCTAGACAAGAGGTGAAATAACTATGTGAGAATGCTGTACATAGACTACAGCTCAGCGTTCAACACCATAGTCCACTCCAATATCATTACCAAGCTAAGGACCCTGGGACTGAACACCTCCCCTCTGCAACTGGATCCTGGACTTCCTGACAGGCCGGCCCCAGGTGGTGAGGGTAGGCAACAACACCTCCACCACGCTGACCCTCAACACGGGGCCCCTCAGGGGGTGTGTGCTTAGTCCCCTCCTGTACTCCCTGTTCACCCACGACTGACCCACATTCACATACACACACACACACACACACACACACAAACATAACACAAACACATACACATTACACACACACTTTTATACTCATAATTTGCTGCTGCTGCTACACTGTTCTTTATTTTACTCTTATTATGATCCATCCTGATGCCTAGTCACTTTACCCTGCCTTCATGTACATATCTACCTCAAATACCTCAGCATATTGATCTGATACTGGTACTCCCTGTATATAGCTCCATTCTTTTGTATTTTATTCATTTACATTTTAGTCATTTAGCAGACACTCTTATCCAGAGTGACTTACAGTTAGTGAATACATATTTTTTTAAATACTGGCCCCCCGTGGGAAATGAACCCACAACCCTGGCGTTGCAAACGCCATGCTCTACCAACTGAGCTACATCCCTGCCGGCCATTCCCTCCCCTTCCCTGGACGACGCTGGGCCAATTGTGCGCCGCCCATGAGTCTCCCGGTCGCAGCCGGCTGCGACAGAGCCTGGATTCGAACCAGGATCTAGTGGCACAGTTAGCACTGCGATGCAGAGCCTTAGACCACTGCGCCAGTTTTTATTTTAAACTCTGCATTTTAGGGAAGGGCTCATAAGCAAGAATTTCACGGTAAAGTCTACACCAGTTGTATTCGGCGCATGTGACTAATAACACTTGATTTGATTTGACATACTAATGTAAAGGGGAAGTTGAACCCAATTTAACTAAAACTTCTCATTTCAATACAAAGTTCCATGTTATCAAGATTACGATTACATTTACACTGCAGTAGTATTGCTTCCCCAAAACATGTTTCAATATTGTATATGCTATCATTGCACTGTATATGAGGAAGGACATGGGTTTTTCTTGACCAGGGAAAAGTCCTGGCCCTAATGGAAATTTAGTCATATGAGTGTGGTGAAGTGCATTGGAAAGTAATTTTATACTTCAAATGTTTTGTTTGCCAACTACATACCTTTGTATTATGGCCTTAATTCAACAGAAGTACACTGTCTTCTAATTTGATGTAAATCTCTTCTGTTCTTAGTCCAGAAAGAGTTGTTATCCTCAGGTCTTTGAGACTGTGAGGCCAACCTGACTAGGGTAAAAGATCTCCTGCCAACCATCCAAGGTCAGTTCAATCCTCCCTATGTACTGTGGTTGTGACTAGATGGATTACAGCTACAAATGAGATTACAATACAAATAAGAATGGAATAATGGATTCATGGAATATAATAATTATTATACCTATGGATTTAACATTTAACTACTGCGAGAGTTTGGACATACGTTTTGAAGCCAGATAACGACTCAGAGTAGGATATAACTTTTTGTTGCTATGGCGATAGATAGCTAGATGCTAGCTAGAGGTAGGGCAGCAATGTGCAGATAGCTGGTAGTCAATATGTACAGAGTTTCAATTTGAAAAGACCACATTTAGGATGCATTGGCATTTAGCAGGACAAATTGGCTTGGTTATATTGTATCTCTGCACTGGCAATTTATTTGAAACGTTATAGTTTATTTCCTACCTCCACCGGAATGTGGCAAGCACGATTACATGATAGGATAGGATGTATATGATTAAATGCATTATACACTGTTTGTTTACCTCAATATTGATTTAGCTAGCATTGTGAAGCAGTGTCTACGCATACAAGCAACAGTTCATTGATATTTCATCAAAAATAAACAATCGCCAGTGAAACTATTCATTTTTACTTTGAGAAAATCTAAGTGATATCCGACTCCGACTCATCATCTGGCTTCCAAACGCAAGTCCAAACTCTCGCAGTGCTCAATGGTGAATCTCGTCCGTAGCTGTACTCCATCTAGTCACAACCATATACTCTAACCTATGACAGAATGAGCGTGGATGTCCAATGGCCAGTAGTTCAATTATAGGATATGTGGTGGAGCTGTTCTTCAACTTGTTACCCAGTCAGCCCAATTCTGATCTTTTTCCCCACTAATTGGTATTTTGACCATAGGAGGTTGGTGGCACCGTAATTGGGGAGGACGGGCTCAAGGTAATGGCTGGAGCGGAATTGGTGGAATGGTACCAAATACATCAAACACATGGTTTCCATGTGCTTGATCCCATTCCAATTACTCCCTTCCAGCCATTATTATGAGCTGTCCTTCCCTCAGCAGCCTCCACTGCTTTTGACCAATCAGATCAGCTCTTTTGCTGAGCATTTGCCCAATTATTGTCAAAAGATCTGATTGCTCAAAAGACCAATAATTGAGCAAAAGATCAGAATTGGGCTGACAGTGTAAACGCAGTATGTCATTGTTTCTCATTCCATTGATGTCCTTTCTCTTTCAGGTTATCTCTCCCTTAGCCCACAACTCTTGTGCTCTCTTAAAGGGACACACACATTTAACAAGAACATCACAGGATGTAGAACTGAAAGTAATCACATTTCAATTATGTTATCTCTTCTCTCTTCTAGGGAATCAGAAGGAATGTAATGCTGATAGGAAGCCATGTTCTCCTGGCTGGGAGTTCTACAATGGATCATGTTACTACTTCTCTAAAGACAAACTGACCTGGGAACAGAGTCAGTACGCCTGCATCCGCGATGGAGGACACCTGGTCATCATAGAGAGTAGTCAGGAGCAGGTAAGGTTGGAGGTGCAGTAATTAATTGCTAATGACTTTCACATAAAGCGCAGACTTCAAGTTAGGATACAGCCTTCTTTTAGTGTCTCTCTGTGCTTTGCATGTCTGTCTCCATTGGTTGACCTTAGAGGAAAGCAGGCGGGGCTCTCGCTCTTCAAGTTAAAAATATACTTTATTTAGAATAGTATAAAAAAATAAATGTTCAGCCATCAAAGCTTTCTTCAGGATGAGAACCATTGGTCCATTGGTTGATTAACGTGTGGTTTCCTCCATAGGAGTTTATAAAACATTGGGTAACATTGGGAATTGATCCTTATGAACACAGCCCCTGGATAGGACTGACAGATGAGAAGCAAGAGAAAGTGTGGGTCTGGATGGACAATACAACTCTTTTTAATGAGAACATCAAGTAAGGATGTTTTTAAGGTATACATTTGCACACATCTACACACACAGGTAAGCACGCATATAATAATAATAATATAATATGCCATTTAGCAGACGCTTTTATCCAAAGCGACTTACAGTCATGCGTGCATACATTTTTGTGTATGGGTGGTCCCGGGATCGAACCCACTACCTTGGCGTTACAAGCGCCGTGCTCTACCAGCTGAGCTACAGAGGACCACGCATGCTCACACAAACACACACACACACACACACACACACACACACACACACACACACACACACACACACACACACACACACACACACACACACACACACACACACACACACACACACACACACACACACACACACACACACACACACACACACACACACACACACACACACACACACACACACACACACACACACACACACACACACACACACACACACACACACACACACACACACACACACACACACACACACACACACACACACACACACACACACACACACACACACACACACACACACACACACACACACACACACACAAAGACACACAAAAACAACTCAGCTGTACACTCAAAAGCAAAACATTGTATACATAGTTCTGTTGTGGCCAAATATATTGGCACTCTTGCACTTTTATTAAATCATTCAATATTTATTCTCAAATAACTTGAAATAGAAAATAACTTTTGATATCCAAACATTTCTATTGGCTTTTCAACATTGCAGAACATTTACATTTTTGTATACTTAAGAAACTTTTTACTGGCAATTTGGCCCAGTCTTTAGCATCAATCTGCTCTAATTCTTCAATGTTAGAGGGGTGCCCTCCACCAATTTCTGTTTTCAGATCTCACCATTGATTTGGGCTGTGATTCAGATCTGGACTCATTACTGCCCACTCCAGAACAGTCCAGTGTTTCTTCTTGAACCGTTCCTGGGTGCTTTTTGATGTGTGTTTGGGGTTGTTGTCCTGCTGGAGGACCCACAACCTTCAATGGAGACACAGTTTTTGGACACTGGATTTAACACTGGACTCCAATCTGCTGATTTCATGATGTCTTGCGCACGTTCAAGACCCCCAGTACTAGAGGCAGCAAAGCAACCCCACAGCATTATCAAACCTCCCCATGTTTGATTGTAGGGATGGTGTTCTTTTAATTGAATGCTTCATTTGGTCATCGGTAAACACAGTGCTGATCTGTAATGATCAAATTAGGTTTTTTGTTTGTGGCCAGTGAAGATTCCAGATCTGAATCACATCCATAATCTATGGCGATATCTGAAAACAGCAGTTGGTGGAAGGCCCCCCTCAAACATTGAAGAATTAGAGCAGTTTGCTGCTGAAAATTGGGGCCAAATTGCCAGTAGAAAGGTTCAGAAAGTTCATTGAGGGCTACAGGATGCATTTGTCAGGAGTTGTCTTGGCCAAAAGCTCTGCTACCAAGTACTAGCTCCAGGGGGCTAATCATTTAGTCCATGCCATTTGTCTTTATTTTTTAAATATGTTTTATTTCCTTCTACTGCGACATACTGTATGGAGTAATGGTTTCCCTTCTCCATTCTCTAGGTACTGGGACTCCAGCCAACCAAATAACGGTGGGCCTAATGGTGAAATAGAAAACTGTGTCCGAATTGGTCAACACTGTTACAGAGATAACAATTGTTGGTTTGACTTTCCATGTGCCAAACCATCTAACAGAATCTGTGAGAGTCGTTCAGTCTGTGAAAGTCAGGCAGCCTCTCCATAGTATTGCAAAATGTAGTGTATTGAATGAGTAACCAGCACAAGACACCTCATTGTTGGGTAGTATGTAGGACCAGTTGCCTAGACACAGATTAAAACCTAGTCCTGGACTATGAACCATATTCAATGGAGATTCCCCATTTAGTGTTTTTAGTCCAGGACTAGGTTTAATCTGTGTCCAGGAAACTCGAGCCATAATGTAACATTTGGGTTAATTCAGAGTATTAGCTTCAGAGCTTTTTGTTTGTCTGAATTTGTGGGTTTTACACACCAGCCAAGCTTCTGGGAGAGCATGATTGTTACCTTTTGATTAGTTCCTCCACATAGCCAGCTGGATGTGACAGATCCTGCTAAATTGAATTGAACTTTTCTATTCATATTTGTAAATATGCTTTCTCATGTAACATTTTAAATGTTAGTCATTTAAAAGATGCTCTTATCCAGAGTGACTTACAGTTAGTGCATTTTAGTAAATAATTAGATATACAGTAGTATTAGAGAAATTATTATTGTAAAGATGTTATATACTGGTTTAGGATGCACGGTTTAGCCTGTATGGTTTAGCCTGCATGGTTTGGCCTGTTATCTCAACCTTCTTTCCAGGAAAATGTAACTCGTTTGTTGGAGATGGGTTCTAACAATGGGATTCAAGAATTCAGCAGTTTTTATGGATTTATTGTAACAATGGGATTCATTAATTCAGCTGTTTTTATATATTTATTTGTATATGTAGGTCTAATAGATGGAATTAGACATGAATTAATAAATAAATAAACATTTCATGATCTATATGTTTTATGTTCACAATTTTCTGTATTTGCGGTTCGGTATCTGAGTCTATATCAAGTCTTAGTCAATGTAACAACGTGGTCTCTGAGAGGGATGGAGGGTAGTTTAGTAGGGGTCTCTGAGAGGGATGGAGGGTAGTTTAGTAGGGGGTCTCTGAGAGGGATGGAGGGTAGTTTAGTAGGAGGTCTCTGAGAGGGATGGAGGGTAGTTTAGTAGGGGGGTCTCTGAGAGGGATGGAGGGTAGTTTAGTAGGGGGGGTCTCTGAGAGGGATGGAGGGTAGTTTAGTAGGGAGGTCTCTGAGAGGGATGGAGGGTAGTTTAGTAGGTCTCTGAGAGGGATGGAGGGTAGTTTAGTAGGGGGTCTCTGAGAGGGATGGAGGGTAGTTTAGTAGGGGGTCTCTGAGAGGGATGGAGGGTAGTTTAGTAGGGGGTCTCTGAGAGAGATGGAGGGTAGTTTAGTAGGGGGTCTCTGAGAGGGATGGAGGGTAGTTTAGTAGGAGGTCTCTGAGAGGGATGGAGGGTCGTTTAGTAGGGGATCTCTGAGAGGGGTGGAGGGTAGTTTAGTAGGAGGTCTCTGAGAGGGATGGAGGGTAGTTTAGTAGGTCTCTGAGAGGGATGGAGGGTAGTTTAGTAGGGGTCTCTGAGAGGGATGGAGGGTAGTTTAGTAGGGGGTCTCTGAGAGGGATGGAGGGTAGTTTAGTAGGGGTCTCTGAGAGGGATGGAGGGTAGTTTTAGTAGGGGGGGTCTCTGAGAGGGATGGAGGGTAGTTTAGTAGGGGGTCTCTGAGAGAGGGATGGAGGGTAGTTTAGTAGGGGAGGTCTCTGAGAGGGATGGAGGGTAGTTTAGTAGGGGTCTCTGAGAGGGATGGAGGGTAGTTTAGTAGGAGGTCTCTGAGAGGGGATGGAGGGTAGTTTAGTAGGGCAGTTTATCTCCTATTGTGCAGTACACTGTGTCTGGTTTGTTGACATTATTCCCAAAATATTTTTTTTATAGCTATAATTGACTGTCTTACTTCTGTAGATCTCCATACAACCAGCTGGATGTGACAGAAGTTACTGAAATTGAGATTTTTTAATATGCCTCATCTTATTAATAATTAGACATACAGTATATATTAGAAAAATAATGATATACCCAGATGACTGACTGGTTGGTTGGTTGATGGAATAGTTGATTGATTGATTAATTGGGTCCAATTCAGGAAGTAAACTGAAAGTCCAATTCAATCAATGACTTCTCAAGTCAGTTCAATGGAAATGCACTATAGCAGATAATGGCACACATGCATAAATATGGCAGAATTCAGATATGACATCATTATTTTAGCATTATCCATTGAGTTTTTAAATTACGGCGCACGGCATGGTTCAATGAAGCACAATCTACTTTTTTTGAAATTGCTGGCGTCTTGAAGCTAATATTTATATTATGTATATTGTGCTAATGAACTTACAAAGAAATATTAATGGAGAGCAATGCAAAATACGCTGAACTTAGCCAAACAAAGAATGTGTGGTAAGTGCATGGAGGCCGCCATCTTTATGGACCTCCTCTATTGTCACATCTATTTTCTATGCAAACTTGCTAAATGTTAACAAAAGATCACTGGACAAATTAATGGAAACCTAGCTATGGAGAGGGATGGAGGGGTAATGTATCTCCTTTTGTCCAGTACACTGTCTGGTTTGTTGAAATTATTCCAGTCTTTGTCCACTCGATGGCGTTGTGCTGCAGCTATAGAAGACTGATGTAGGCTCTGCCTCAGAAGGGCTATGTGATTCCGTCCTCTCTTCTGGTGAAGTGTACTCTTTGTCTCCTGGATGGACTTCTTCTCCTCCTGCTACTGCTGGTACTGCTGCTCCTGGTCTCCCTGCAGTGTCGTGGATTGATGTCACCTTCAGAGATGGAAGAGGGCTGTGGTTCTGGCTTCTCACCTGCTGGAACATTCACTAGGCTGTCAGCTTCTAGAACAACAACCTGTTAGGAGATGAGAAATCACAATGTAAATTATCACTTTTTTTATCCTGTGAAAACATAGATAAATAATTAAAAGAGAGAATATCTGCAGTAGCTGTTCTTCTTTAGTGGATGGAGGTGTTTTGCCAGATATGATCCATCCTACAACAACTAACACACCAACGAAGAACACCCCAATAACACTGCCCACAATGGTTCCAACTGGTGATGCTGCAGTTTGCCCATCCTTCTCTTCGCTTCTTGTGATTGGTCAAAAGACCAATTAGTGGAAAAAATATCAAAATTGGTCTGTCTGTCTAAACACAGCCTTTGTGTATAGAGAGAGTAGTTCACTGGGTTATAATCCACCCACTAAAATGTAAGAACAAAATAACTAACCAACAAACAATACAATACAAATCAATACGCAATACAATTGCTGTAGCTGCAGATAAGATCCATCATCATTACACCATATCATTGTTTAAAAAGCTGTTACAATAATACAATTAAACCATGATTCAATAAAATATATTTGTTTTAGTAAAAAAACAAGAGAAAAATCCTTCATGTACAATGTGTTATGGTGTGTGTGCTTGTGTGTTTTTGTGTGTGTGTTTGTAAGTGCATGCATGTGTGTGCGTGTATGTTTGTGCATGGCTCTGTGTGTGTGTGTGTGTGCATAATCCATGTCCACAGGTTTCTCCTGCTCCTCCTCTGATGGTGTGTCCCTCCATCTCCCTCAAGGACCTGTAACATATCACTACACAAAGTTATTTATCCCTCCATCTCCCTCAAGGACCTGTAACATATCACCACACAAAGTTATTTATCCCTCCATCTCCCTCAAGGACCTGTAACATATCACCACACAAAGTTATTTATCCCTCCATCTCCCTCAAGGACCTGTAACATATCACCACACAAAGTTATTTATCCCTCCATCTCCCTCAGGACCTGTAACATATCACCACACAAAGTTATTTATCCCTCCATCTCCCTCAAGGACCTGTAACATATCACCACACAAAGTTATGTATCCTCCCATCTCCCTCAAGAACCTGCAACATATCACCACACAAAGTTATTTATCCCTCCATCTCCCTCAAGGACCTGTAGACATATCACCACACAAAGTTATTTATCCCTCCATCTCCCTCAAGGACCTGTAACATATCACCACACAAAGTTATTTATCCCTCCATCTCCCCTCAAGGACCTGTAACATATCACCACACAAAGTTATGTATCCCTCCATCTCCCTCAAGGACCTGTAACATATCACCACACAAAGTTATTTATCCATCCATCTCCCTCAAGGACCTGTAACATATCACCACACAAAGTTATTTATCCCTCCATCTCCCTCAAGGACCTGTAACATACAGTGAGGGAAAAAAGTATTTGATCCCCTGCTGATTTTATACGTTTGCCCACTGACAAAGAAATGATCAGTCTATAATTTTAATGGTAGGTTTATTTGAACAGTGAGAGACAGAATAACAACAAAAAAATCCAGAAAAACGCATGTCAAAAATGTTATACATTGATTTGCATTTTAATGAGGGAAATAAGTATTTGACCCCTCTGCAAAACATGACTTAGTACTTGGTGGCAAAACCCTTGTTGTAATCACAGAGGTCAGACGTTTCTTGTACTTGGCCACCAGGTTTGCACACATCTCAGGAGGGATTTTGTCCCACTCCTCTTGCAGATCTTCTCCAAGTCATTAAGGTTTTGAGGCTGACGTTTGGCAACTCGAACCTTCAGCTCCCACCACAGATTTTCTATGGGATTAAGGTCTGGAGACTGGCTAGGCCACTCCAGGACCTTAATGTGCTTGTTCTTGAGCCACTCCTTTGTTGCCTTGGCCGTGTATTTTGGGTCATTGTCATGCTGGAATACACCATCCATGACCCATTTTCAATGCCCTGGCTGAGGGAAGGAGGTTCTCCCTTAGATTTGACCGGTACATGGCCCCGTCCATCGTCCCTTTGATGCGGTGAAGTTGTCCTGTCCCCTTAGCAGAAAAACACCCCCCAAAGCATAATGTTTCCCACCTCCATGACGGGCATGTATGTGCTTTCTTGAGCAGGGGGACCTATGCGGGCGCTGCAGGATTTTGTCCTTCACGGCGTAGTGTGTTACCAATTGTTTTCTTGGTGACTATGGTCCCAGCTGCCTTGAGATCATTGACAAGATCCTCCCGTGTAGTTCTGGGCTGATTCCACACCGTTCGCATGATCATTGCAACTCCACGGGGTGAGATCTTGCATGGAGCCCCAGGCCAAGGGAGATTGACAGTTCTTTGGTGTTTCTTCCATTTGCGAATAATCGCACTCAACTGTTGTCACCTTCTCACCAAGCTGCTTGGCGGTGGTCTTGTATCCCATTCCAGCATTGTGTAGGTCTACAATCTTGTCCCTGACATCCTTGGAGAGCTCTTTGTCTTGGCCATGGTGGAGAGTTTGGAATCTGATTGATTGATTGCTTCTGTGGACAGGTGTCTTTTATACAGGTAACAAGCTGACATTAGGAGCACTCCCTTTAAGAGTGTGCTCCTAATCTCAGCTCATTACCTGTATAAAAAGACACCTGGAACCAGAAATCTTTCTTATTGAGAGGGGGTCAAAACTTATTTCCCTCATTAAAATGTAAATCAAATTCTAACATTTTTTACATGCGTTTTTCTGGATTTTGTTGTTGTTATTCTTTGTCTCACTGTTCAAATAAACCTACCATTAAAATTATAGACTGATCATTTCTTTGTCAGTGGGCAAACGTACAAAATCAGGAGGGGATCAAATACTTTTTTCCCTCACTGTATCACCACACAAAGTTATTTATCCCTCCATCTCCCTCAAGGACCTGTAAAATATCACCACACAAAGTTATTTATCCTCCCATCTCCCTCAAGAACCTGCAACATATATCACCACACAAAGTTATTTATCCCTCCATCTCCCTCAAGGATCTGTAACATATCACCACACAAAGTTATTTATCCATCCACTCTCCCTCAAGGACCTGTAACATATCACCACACAAAGTTATTTATCCCTCCATCTCCCTCAAGGACCTGTAACATATCACCACACAAAGTTATTTATCCCTCCATCTCCCTCAATGACCTGTAACTTATCACCACACAAAGTTATTTATCCTCCATGTCCCTCAAGGACCTGTAACTTATCACCACACAACGTTATTTATCCTCCCATCTCCCTCAAGAACCTGCAACATATCACCACACAAAGTTATTTATCCCTCCATCTCCCTCAAGGGCCTGTAACATATCACCACACAAAGTTATTTATCCCTCCATCTCCCTCAAGGACCTGTAACATATCACCACACAAAGTTATTTATCCCTCCATCTCCCTCAAGGACCTGTAACATATCACCACACAAAGTTATTTATCCCTCCATCTCCCTCAATGACCTGTAACTTATCACCACACAAAGTTATTTATCCCTCCATGTCCCTCAAGGACCTGTAACTTATCACCACACAACGTTATTTATCCTCCCATCTCCCTCAAGAACCTGCAACATATCACCACACAAAGTTATTTATCCCTCCATCTCCCTCAAGGACCTGTAACATATCACCACACAAAGTTATGTATCCATCCATCTCCCTCAAGGACCTGTAACATATCACCACACAAAGTTATTTATCCCTCCATCTCCCTCAAGGACCTGTAACATATCACCACACAAAGTTATTTATCCCTCCATCTCCCTCAAGGACCTGTAACATATCACCACACAAAGTTATTTATCCCTCCATCTCCCTCAATGACCTGTAACTTATCACCACACAAAGTTATTTATCCCTCCATCTCCCTCAAGGACCTGTAACTTATCACCACACAACGTTTTTTATTGGTATAATTTAAACAGGTAGAGTATACTTTGATATACTTTGGGCTCCCGAAAGTGGCGCAGTGGTCTAAGGCACTGCATCTCAGTGCTTGAGGCGTCACTACAGACCCCTGGTTCGATTCCAGGCTGTATCACAACCGGCTGTGATTGGGAGTCCCATAGGGCGGCGCACAATTGGCCCAGCGTCGTCCGGGTTTCACCGGTGTAGGCTGTCATTGTAAATAAGAATTTGTTCTTAACTGACTTGCCTAGTTAAATAAAGGAAAAATAAATATCAGAGCATTATTTTCATAAGTATAATACATGTGCAGCATCTTAATTTGATCACTCTGCTGTTGCAGGAAATGTCCTGCACAGCAGGAAATGCAAACTCGTAGTGTATTCAAGATCTAAAAAAGGCTTCTAAAGTTTGTAATTTCCACTAGAATTTCAGACTTCATTTTCCCTAACTACAAATGTATCAAGCCCTACAAAAATGTCCATTAATTATAATACATACAATACTTCAAATTGCCTTTTGCTGCAGGATTATTTTCTTTCTTTGAGAAACTGGTGAAATGAAGATCCTTCACCTGTATTAGTGTCAATAGCATATGGCTATTAGTCTTACCTGGGGCTGTGTGTGGCTTCACTTGAGAAAAGACAATCTGCCGCTGGTGGGGTTGCTTTTTCTGTAAGAGAGAACATCAGCATAATACGATACTTATGTCCAGAATAATATCCAGAATAATATCCAGAATAATATACAGCTATTCAATATGGGGTCAAAGAGGAGTGAGGTTCTGATAGGGGAATATGGAGGGAGGGATGTCTAGTCTTACCTCTCTTCTTATTGGCTTTGACCTTCTTTTTGGAGGTCAACCTCAGCATAGGTCACATCAACAGGTCCAGCTGCTGCTGACAATGGACATTTCCAGTCAACAAATGAAGGAATTAGCTTAATACATATTCTACCTCTTCATCACAAAATCAGAAATTACGAATTAAGGTTTTAATGACTGCCAACCTGTAGAATGGGTCTTACCTGTGGCTTCCCCTGTCTTCACCTCAGAGTAGACAGGATTTTATTTTGGATAATCTCTCTTTACTGAGGAGGAGGAAGTGGAGCAGATGTACAATGTACACATTGTAACTCATCTTAGATCCACTGCTATATTTTTTTCTCAATATATGTCACAGTTGAGAGTCACCTTTCTTTTTCTTGTCCAACTTGTTCAGTTGAATCTGGACGTAAGTCACATGACTTGGTCCAGCAGCAGAAGCACCAGCAGCATCTGAGACATAATACACAAACACCTCCACTTAGTCAAACTCTACATGTCATATTAAATGAAGAGAAGCAGGCTACTACACATTCATACGGAAAACATTACATTACACTACCATTATCATTGTTGTCTGAGGGATTGATCGTATCGTAGATCGAAAAAGAGATACATCTTAGTTAGTTTGGTTATTCCTCAGCTTGCCTATGAACATATAGTATGATAACATGTTGTATACAAAGTGGATGTTGATGAGTCAGTGTATGAGGTTACAGAGAGAGGAGAGTGGTAGAGGTCTGGGCTGAGAGACTGACCATGCTGCTGATGTGTATACCCAGTATCAGGAGCCTGGCCCTGGGTAGATCCTTGGTCCTGTTGGGGTCCTGGTTGGTGCTCTGGGGCTGAGGGGGCCTACAGGGAGAGAGATACTCACCATAGGGAAGCACAGAGAAGATGTTATACTGTACGTATCAATATAGTTGAGAGAAAGGTGTCGTCACCAGAATATTCTGTTGAACTAGAAACATTGTGTTATGTACTGAACTTCCTTCAAATATTTGCATATTATATTTAGACATTTCTCTCCTAAACATGTAATTTAATGTTTTGAATTAAATGAGAAATTGTAAATGTCTCACCTTTTGCTGTTTTGATATCTCCACAGCAGGACCAGGAGAATGACCAGTAGAACACCAGCAACAACCAGACCCACAACCACTCCTACTAGGACTGATGTAGAGGATCCAGGAGCTACGACTGGAGAGACTGGAGAGAGAACAGCACAACACCATCAGACTCTGAGGCAGAAAATAAATAAAATAGTTTAATTCCTGTATGTATCTGAGTCTGATGACTTGGAGATCAGAGATGATAAGAGAGGGATGAAATGTTTTACTCTGTTCTCCTCACACACGGTCAGGAGAGCAGCTGATAAGCAGCAGTAAGGTACGGCTCACTGTGACAGGTAGGGTCTCAATCACAACCGTGCCCTGTTTTAAATGTGCACTCTGTAGGATTTATGCTAGATTTGCCTCTAGGGGTGCAAGTGAGACAAAATTATTTATTTCTGTAACACATGACCTGACCAGGAAAAACTGGTGTATTCATGAAACTTTGGGCAGGGAATTCTTAGTCCAGCCAGCTGTGCAGTAAGACAGGGAGGAATTATTGTAGATGCTGGTGAAGCTTGCGGTTGAATTTGTGAACAAAGTGAGGCATTATTTGTGTTCTTACCTTGTTACCACACTCTTTGTTCTCTCCTATGTCCTCAGATGAACAGCCCAAGCCTGACGGTGGTGGTGGAGGGGGAGACCCACGTCCCTGGGATCGTAATGTTGCTCTTAGGATTTCTGTTCAGATGTCTTAACATATATTTTCAGAGGTGAGTGGGAGTTAAAAATTACAACAAATTTTCATTTCTATCAAATTTCACAGTGTCTTGTGTATAAATAAACGCTCCCTTAATTTAAGTTCTAGCTGAAATGAAGACGTGTTACAACCTATATTTTGTGTGCTAGGTGCAAAATAGAAGATATCACTGACTGCCTTGTTTTATGTTTGTCATAGAGTCCTTCACATGCATTTGCATTTACATTTTCGTCATTTAGCAGACGCTCTTATCCAGAGCGACTTACAAATTGGTGCATTCACCTTATGATAGCCAGTGGGACAACCACTTTACAATATATCACTTTTTTGGGGTGTGAAGTACGGGGAGGGTAGAAGGATTACTTTTATCCTATCCCAGGTATTCCTTAAAGAGGTGGGGTTTCAAGTGTCTCCGGAAGGTGGTGAATGACTCCGCTGTCCTGGCGTCGTGAGGGAGGTTGTTCTTACCATTGGGGTGCCAGAGCAGCGAACAGTTTTGACTGGGGGGGTCACGCCAAGGTTCGCACTCTGGGAGGAGGACACAACGGAGTTGTCAACCGTGATGGCGAGATCATGGAGCGGGCAGTCCTTCCCCGGGAGGAAGAGCAGCTCCGTCTTGCGAGAGGTTCAGCTTGAGGTGGTGATCCGTCATCCACACTGATATGTCTGCCAGACATGCAGAGATGCGATTTGCCACCTGGTTATCAATCAGGTTCAACAAGTAAGCAGCTTTACTTTAGAAACAACTTCCTCCCGTGCACAGACATCAAACAGCTCAACGTATAGTTTTGATTTACGTTTGGTTGAGTTGTCAACTAATGTGAATTCAATGTGAAATCAACCCCCAAAAAATCTATATGTCATTGGATTTATGTCTAAGGTTGGTGAAAAAAATATGAAATGCCTTTACATTACAGATTTTTTTCAAATCCAATCACTTTTCCACGTTGATTCAATCTCCTCACATAGTTTGTTTTGGTTGAAATGACGTGGAAACAATGTTGATTCAACCAGTGTTTGACTGTTTGACCAGTGGGTATGTACATCAAATGTCTATACCAAGGTTTGTTGGTATTTTTTGGTGTTTTTACAGGCGTCGAAGCATCAACCAGGTCGGTACTACACTTTCGGGATAAAAAAAAACTCCAGCCTACCTATAGAAAGGAGCTGAACATCGTAGTCGACAAAGTGCCTGAAGAAGAGCACCTGCCCTGACTGACATTTCTCCCTGGCTCCCCCAGTCAAGCTACTGCCTATACATACTGCCTCAATGCCTTATCATCTGGAAGCTGTTGAATCCAATCGCCCAAGAATCTGCCAGATCCTTTTGTTTTTGTGATAGTTTTTTTTTAAAGTTCTTAAATGAAAGGAAACATATATTATTATTATTGTTATGTATAGAAGAGGATAATACACCTGAAATACAAAAAATGTAATTTATGTTGTAATTCATGTTTTTCTATCACTTAAAGGTAGCCTTTCTCAAATACTGCACTTTTGTGACTGTGAATCATTATATGATCTCTGCGTTATGATTTCTACAAATCATTATATTTATTAGGATGTTCTCTCCTTTTTCTCAATATGTAAAGACAGTATTATTGTTTTAAGGTCTATTCATTGTCTGATTTCACACAATAACAAAATATAGTTTGAGCATATTTTGAATTGATGGGAATGTGGCCTATGTGATTTCTACAAAGCATGTCTGTGGAATGTAAAACTTTTTACTGTACAATACACATCTAAACTACAATACATACAAATCAATTGTTTTCAACGCTTGTAGAGTCCCACAGAATCACTGGTAATCTTTAAGAATATAGTTTTGTATTGCTATTAGTTGTTATTACGCAAATATAAACACTTAATGCAACAATAGAATGCAATAGAACCTAGGAAATAGTTATGTAACTCTGAATATCTTGAAAATAACAAGTTGTACCACATAATGATCATGAACAGACGAAGATTCTAGTTCTGAACAAGTAAGCAAAACAAAACAGAAATGTGCAGGTCGTGATGAAATGAAACAGTAACATCTATGTACAGAAGGTACACATGAAGGATGCTGAGGATGTAGAGGGGTCTATATCTATAGAAGCCCAGCTTATGACCACATCCTGTTCAGCTCACAGTACTTCCTGGTTGGAAGAAGAAGGGGCTTCTGGCTGGCGTCCAAATGTGATCTTGTCATACAGAGTCTGCGGCTAAATGTGACAGGCAACCAAGAAGAAACTGTTTCAGCATTATGAAATGTAGACAATTTCCAAGTAGACTACATAGTCTCCTATTCACGCAGAGACTGTTTTATTTTATTTATGTTCAAAGATATCAGGTATGACCATTCATGTCTCGCTCTCACCGTGTTCAGTCTTGGGACAGCCAGATCACCTACTGTCTCATAGATGGACATTGCCTGACTGTTTGATCTTGTCTGGAATATATACAGAAAAAGGTACTTAAACCTCTAAACAAAATGGATGAACATTGCACAAAAACACTGCCTATCAGCAATTACAGTACACAGTATAGCGGAATACAGTACACATACATGGGTCGTTCCATGAAAACAATGCTTGGACATCCCAGTCTCCATAGTAACCACTTTATACATATAATCCAGAGGAACATCCCTTTTATATTTTATGTATAAATTGTACATTTTAATTTTGAAAGCCTGTTATATTACATGATGTGCCCTTTAGACCATGTGGAGAATTGAATAAATCGGATTTTCGATCAGAGGCAGTAGGGATGACCAGGGATGTTCTGTTGATAAGTGTGTGAATTGGACCATTTTCCTGTCCTGCTAAGCATTCAAAATGTAATGAATACTTTTGGGTGTCAGGGATGTGTATGGAGTAAAAAGTACATTATTTTCTTTAGGAATGTAGCGGAGTAAAAGTAAAAGTTGTCATAAATATAAATAGTAAAGTAAAGTACAGATACCCAAAATGACTACTTAAGTAGTACTTTAAAATATTTTTTCTTAAGTACTTTACACCTCTGCTGTGTCCATATTGTCTGTGAGTTTCTAGTGGATAGACCATATGGTTCAAGATAAACTAGCCTAATTAATTTTAAAAAGCATCTAATCAACAATGGCCATATTTTCAATTAACTCTGTAACTCTTCCAGCTATTAACTTTTTTCACAAGTGCCACCAGTTTGACCCCCAATTTTTTTTTAAACAAATATAAAGGATATTTATGCTAAAACCCTCATATAAAACATCGTTTTGATTTTTGATTTTTTTTCACAGCTTTGTGATTCAATTTAATTATTTTTAAATCATCTTATTTAGTTATTTCATATATTTTACGTGATAAGGCCACACAGAGGGCCAGAGATAATTACAGACACCTGTGATCATCTGAAATATCAAAAGGGGCTCTAGTTGTCTAGTGATAGTAGTAGTTTACTGCATACTTACATCTTTCATTCTTGATAGTTACCAATAATAATAATATATGCAGTAGGTTTACTGCATACTTACATCTTGGGGACGGGATTCTTGTGTATGGTGCCGGTCAGTTAGATCTGCTGTTTATGACAATAACATAATATCAACCAATCAGATAGATACTAAACAGGATATCCACAAACATACCCAATAATTAATACATTACACACTTCTGAGGTTTCACACTCGCTTTCCGATTTCCATAATATCCCTAAGCCCAACATTTTGAACAAAATATCTAATTATGCTTATGCCACATTATAAACATCCTAAGAATACATCCAGAGCCTAAAATGTCCCTTTAAGTATAGATGAGGCCCCTATGCTTTACATACCCGTGTTACAGCGGCCCCTGCAGTAATACACTGCCACAGCTACAGTGAGGATCAGCACCACAGCGCCTCTTACTGGTACCCCGATGTAGATCCAATACCAGGCCAGCCATGTATCATCCTCTATAACACAGATGTGATTAGACTCGTGTTTCTTAAACCTGGTCATGGAGACCCAAAGGGGTCCACGTTTTCTTTTTTGCCCTAGCACTAACACACCTGATTCCACTAATCAACTCATCATCATACCTTAGTGGAATCAAGCGTGTAGTGTTAGGGCAACAACTAAATTGTGCCCCCCTTTGGGTCCCCAGGACCAGGACTAAGAAACACTGGATTAGACCATTGGTTCCCAACTCCAGTCCTCTAGTACCCCCAACAGCACACATTTTATGTTGTAGTCCCAGACCAAAAAAAAAAACCTGAATTAACTCAATGAGGGCCTGATGATTAATGACAAGTAGAATCATGTACTGGAGGAGTGGAGCTGGGAACCACTGGATTAGACTCTGCAATATGCTAAAGCCTGCAGAGTTCTATATTATATCTACCCAATGTAATCACATGTATTACATAATACTGTATATTATATCTACCCAATGTAATCGCATGTATTGCATAATACTGTATATTATATTTGACAACATAAGCACAGAAGCACACTGTATGAAAAGTGAGTGGATTATTATGATATCTGGTTACCTGGGGTTGTTGTGTCATTACTACACTTTACTGTTGTAGATGCAGATTTCCAACTGACTGAGTTGGAGGAATTGCAGGTTACACTGATGTCTCCGTCTGCTGGTGACAGAGAGAAGTGTATCTGCTGGTCGTCCCTGTACGTCTCATTCCCTCTGTCCCAGGTGTAGGAGAGGTTGGAGCAGACTGACACGTTGCACAGCAGCCACACTGAACAGGACTGGTTGGCCAATAGCTTAATCTTCTTCTGGATCGCCACCTTGGATATAGGCTCTGAGAGAGAGCGCGAGAGCAAGAGAGAGAGAGAGAGAGAGAGAGAGAGAGAGAGAGAGAGAGAGAGAGAGAGAGAGAGAGAGAGAGAGAGAGAGAGAGAGAAACAGAGAGAGAAATACAGAGATAGAGAGAGAGAGAGAGAGAGGGGGAGACAGAGAGAGAGAGAGAAACAGAGAGAGAGAGAGAGAGAGAGAGAGAGAGAGAGAGAGAGAGAGAGAGAGAGAGAGAGAGAGAGAGAGAGAGAGAGAGAGAGAGAGAGAGAGAGAGAGAGAGAGAGAGAGAGAGAGAGAGAGAGAGAGAGAGAGAGAGAGAGAGAGAGAGAGAGAGAGAGAGAGAGAGAGAGAGAGAATCATTCTAAATGGACCATACACAATACAGGATAAAAATTTGGAATAACACAAAGCAGCCTACCATGGATCTGAAGATGGATGGTCATGGTTGGAATCTGGTGTCCTTCGTTTGATGCGGCAGAAACTAGAAATTCACCTGAGTCTTGCAGTGTCAGTTCTCTGATTGTTAAACTAAAGTTATTGTCGTTCATTTCTAGTCTCCCCTCAAACTGTGATCTTGGTAAGGTAAAGTTATCTTCAAATTCTGCAATGACCATTTTGTTATACTTCCACTCCATTGACTTTAAATCTTTCCTTTCTAAGCCTGAGGGCAGCTCCACTGAGTCCCCCACTCCTTTGTTGAACAACATAGAAATACCCACACCTGAAACACACAAATACACAACATGACATTCTGACATCAATCAATGGTTACACTTACACTACAGGGCTGTTATTACTGTGTATTTATTAGTCATGTAAGTACAGTGTAGAAAGTATTGTAGTTACTCATTGTTACACTGTACACAGTGTACCTACAGTGTGCCTACACAAATAATGACACAATAATACACTGCAATGTAAAGTGTTACCCCATCAATGAATAGATAATAATGGATTTAATTTAAATAGCACTTTTCCAGGTTTCATTTATACTGTATGACATTTTCAATATCCACATTTAACATATCTTTACATATTTGAGTGTGTGGGTCCTATACTTTAGTTTATTAAAGTCCACTCCTCCCCCACATTCAGCAGAACAGGATTAGATTACAGGACAAGAGAAGTAGGGGTGGATCTTTATCAATAAATGCTCCTTGGCTCACGTCTACGTACAAATCAACTATGTGGAAATGAAAAAACACTTTGGATCCATGAAAAGCTCTATATAAAAAACATGTATTGTTATTATTATTACTATTATTACTACTATTACTATTATTATTATTATTATTATTATTATTATTATTATTATTATTATTATTATTATTATTATTGTTATTATTATTATTATTACTATTATATATATATATATATATATATATATATATATTTTATACTATTATTACTATTATTTGTATTGTTACTATTCTTTTTATTATTACTAATATTACTATAATTACTATTATTATTATTATTATTATTATTATTATTATTATTATTATTATTATTATTATTACATAATGTTTTTACAGTGTAATTATGCACCAGAAATGCATCATACACTCCATGGGCAACAATAAATTATGTATTATTAACCTTAAAAAAATGTCTTCTTTCATTAATTATGAAAAAAATAATGCAGTTTTCAATGACGCAAATGTTAATATGTAGGACATAATAGCAGTTGTTATTGTCCTGCAGACAAGTTATTTGGTCACACTTTATTTGGATAGTACCATATATAGTGCATTCAGAATGTATTCAGACCGCATGACTTTTTTCACATTTTGTTACGTTACAGCCTTATTCTAAAATTGTTTCAATTATTATTTGTCCCTCATCAATCTACACACAATACCCCATAATGACAAAGCAAAAACAAGTTTTTAGAAATGTGTACAAATTAATTAAAATTTAAAAACTGAAATATCACATTTACATAAGATTTGGACCTTTTTCAGTACTTTGTTGAAGCACCTTTGGCAGCGATTACAGCCTAAAATCTTCTTAGGTATGATGCTACAAGCTTGGCACACCTGTATTTGGGGAGTTCTCCATTCTTCTCTGCAGATCCTCAGGTTGGATGGAGAGCGTCACTGCACAGCTATATTCAGGTCTCTCCAGAGATGTTCGATCGGGTTCAAGTCTGGACTCTGGCTGGGCCACTCAAGGACATTCAGAGACTTGTCCCAAAGCCACTCTTGCGTTGTCTTGGCTGTGTGCTTAGGGTTGTTGTCCTGTTGGAAGGTGAACCGTCGCCCCAGTCTGAGGTCCTGAGCGCTCTGGAGCAGGTTTTCATCAATGACCTCTTTGTACGTTGCAGCGTTCATCTTTCCTTCGATCCTGACTAATCTCCCAGTCCTTGCCGCTGAAAAAAAACAACATAGCATGATGCTGACACCACCATGCTTCACTATAGGGATGGTGCCAGGTTTCTTCCAGATGTGACGCTTGGCATTCAGGCCAAAAAGTTCAATCTTGGTTTCATCAGACCAGAGCATCTTGTTTCTCATGGTCTGAGAGTCCTTTAGGTTCATTTTGGCAAACTCCAAGCGGGCTGTCTTGTGCCTTTTACTGAGGAGTGGCTTCCATCTGGCCACTCTACCATAAAGGCCTTATTGGTAGAGTGCTGCAGAGATGGTTGTCCTTATGGAAGTTTCTCCCATCTCCACAGAATAACTCTGGAGCTCTGTCAGAGTGACCATCGGGTTCTCAGTCACCTCACTGACCAAGACCCTTCTCCCCTGATTGCTCAGTTTGGCCGGGCGGCCAGCTCTAGGAAGAGTCTTGATGGTTCCAAACTTCTTCCATTTAAGAATGATCGAGGCCGCTGTGTTCTTGGGGACCTTCATTGCTGCAGACATTTTTTGGTAACATTCCACAGATCTGTGCCTCGACACAATCCTGTCTCGGAGCTCTACGGACAATTCCTTCGACTTCATGGCTTGGTTTTTGCTCTGACATGCACTGTCAACTGTGGGACCTTATATAGAGACAGGTGTGTGCCTTTCCAAATCATGTCAAATCAATTGAATTTACCGCAGGTGGACTCCAATCAAGTTGTAAACACATCTCATGGATTATCAATGGAAAAAGGATGCACCTGAATATAATTTCGATTCTCTTAGCATAGGTTCTGAATACTTAGGGTTGTTGTCCTGTTGGAAGGTGAACCGTCGCCCCAGTCTGAGGTCCTGTAACGTATCTGTTTTTTCATTTTTAATACATTTGCAAAAATTTCTAAAAACCTGTTTTCGCATTGTTATAATGGGGTATTGTATGTAGACTGATGAGACTTTGTATTTATTGATTCCATTTTAGAGTAGGGGTGTAACCTAAGAGAATGTGGAAAAAGGGAGGTGGTCTGAATACTTTCCGAATGCACTGTAGATGATCTACAGATGATCATACTATCAACAAACTATCTGTTGAAAAACAACTGCTTGCTAAGTTCAAGTTAAGGTTAGGTTTAGAATAATGGTTAGGGTAAAGGTTAAGGTTAGGATAAGGGTTAAAGTTAGAGTTAGGGCTAGGGTTAGGGTTAGTAGATAGTTAGTGGAAATGTTGTTGACAGTTATTGAACATCTACAAACCATCTACAAACGACCTACTTGGGACTATCCAAATAAAGTGATAGCGAGTTATTTTTGTAAGGGACGCCTTAAAAACATTGGATACAATCCAGTATCACCTTCAATTTAATGAATGACATGCATCTAGAACATGATCGTAAGATCTCCTGCTTTCCAGAGGCACTGCAAAAGCTATTGATCCAACCACACCATCACAGACGGAATGTGTTTCATAAAAAAATGCATTATCAAAACACCATATATGTTTGTCTGAATATAGGCAGAGGTGTTATCACACAGTAATAAAGTAAATGTTTTGATATATCCAACCAATCACTGACAAGGCACTTCCCATTCAACACACACCATGTACAAACCAACAAGGAAGTTAACCGTTGAACAGTTTTCCTAACTTTATTATGCAAGCAAGTACATGTAATAGATACAAAACATGAACAGGAGAAAGTGAAGAATCCATACAATACTAACCATAGTGGAGGATAGAGAGTAGGAGTATTCCCTGTTTGGAGAAGCAGGAGAGGGGACCACCAGACATCTCTGTTAGGTGTTGTGTGTCTGTTTCCTCTGGCTGTACGTCCTCCCTATCTCTCTGAGACTGACTGGTAGCTAGCTAGACTCACCAAAACACACAGAGGAGAAAGAGAGAGAGTAGAGAAGAGAGAGAAGATACTTATTTTGATGAGAGCTGCTGTTCTAAAAAAGACTGCCTGTATGTTAGTTGAAAAGGAAGTCACAATCTATCTGAAAATACCCCTTCACTCAGCTTGAGAGTTAGATAATGAGGAGTGCGTGTTTGGGGTCTGTTACTGCGGTGATCAGGCTGATGGTATCAGAACGGTGTGTGTGTGTATTTTCATGTAGGCATCGTATGCCTGCAGAAGGGTTTGCATGAGTTATCCTGCATGCTCATTGTTCAGTGTGTTTTTTTGTGAGGAAGTGGGTCCAAGCTTACTGACAAAGGCCCCCTTCTACGTTTCATGTAACATATTGTGTCACTTCCTGTCTGGTGGTCTCCGTGACACAGTCAGTCAGTCAGTCAGTCAGTCAGTCAGTCAGTCAGTCAGTCAGTCTGTCTGTCTGTCTGTCTGTCTGTCTGTCTGACTGACTGACTGACTGACTGACTGACCACATAGATATAAACACAGACACAGAACCCCCCTAACTGGAACAGTGATGCCATTAGTCATTAAGACCTTGTCTGTAGGATGGTGAGAATATGAGCAAGACCTGGTCAGGTAGTTTACACGTGGAATGTAGCACAGTAATGGAATAGGGTTGTGGGTTCGATTCCCTCGGGGGACCATTATGAAAAAGTATGGAAATCTATGCTTACTTGAACGACCTCTTTGCAATCACATTTCAGTTTTAAAAACACACAAGACATTTGTGTGTGTTGGTTGTAGAACTACAGCAGGTTAATGTTAAAGTATAGTGAGAGGTCCTTGCTTTCTTAGATGAGGGGGCGGTTATAAAATGTTGCACATCACTATTTTTATCAGAGAAAGGACGTCACGTGTCTCAAGTTCTTGATATGTATTTCTGTTAGTATTTCCTGATGTTGCAACTAAACCATAACTGATCAACCTAAAGTACTAGTTTGGAGAGTTCTCTTTTGACATTTATCTTATTTTCTCTTCTCTTCTCTTCTCTTCTCTTCTCTTCTCTTCTCTTCTCTTCTCTTCTCTTCTCTTCTCTTCTCTTCTCTTCTCTTCTCTTCTCTTCTCTTCTCTTCTCTTCTCTTCTCTTCTCTTCTCTTCTCTTCTCTTCTCTTCTCTTCTCTTCTATAATAGTCTATAATATTCTATTCTGTTTTATTACCAGGGGTTTTCCAATCAAATGCCAGACATTCAATTATAGAGTTTTGTTATCAGTAATGATGTTGAAACTCTGAAATGTTGCCACCCCAGCACTTTTCCTGGTTTGTTAAAGAGGAAGTGATACACAGTACCAGTACTGACCAGCTCCTCAGAACTGCTGCAGAGAGGATATGACATTAGAAAACTGTCCTTTTCAAGCACACCCTTCCCTAAAAAGTCATTATGAAAGTCTCAATGGGTCTTCAGCTGATGGGAAACAGCAGTTGAACTAAGCTCATGAGGCATTTATAAGTTATATTCTTCAAGATTCAATGAGTATATATCATTAAAGAGATGAACCGGTACTTTTGTACACTTTTTAGCCAGTAGTTGTGAAAGTATCGCTCACAAGCCAAAAGTGGTCCTTGAAAATTGCATACTATATCACATATGTGCAGATTGCTCTCTCTCTCACTCTGCTGTGGGTGCATGATGTGCCTCTTGCTAGCTGTCACTCACATGGCGAGGGGCTGAAGCTTATTGGTTGAACTCAAATTTCTAGGGGGCTGGCCCACTTGGGGGAAATGTAAGGAAAATGGCGCAACACAGCTTCCAGAAAAACAGTCACTGTCAAACTAGGGACTTCCTGGGTAATTAAGGTAAGACAGTAATTCTGCTCATATTACACAATACACTACTGTACATATACACAAAAGTATGTGGACACCCCTTCAAATTAGTGGATTCGGCTATTTCAGCCACACCCGTTGCTGACAGGTGTATAAAATCGAGCGCACAGCCATGCAATCTCCACAGACAAACATCTAAAGTAGAATGGCCTTACTGAAGAGCTGAGTGACTTTCAACATGTCACTGTCAAGGATGCCACCTTTCCAACAAGTCAGGGAAATCTTAACGCTACAGCGTACAATGACATTCTTGATGATTCTGTGCTTCCAACTTTGTGGCAAAAGTTTGGAGAATGCCCTTTCCTGTTTCAGCATGACAATGCCCTATGGCACAAAGCGAGGTCCATACAGAAATGGTTTGTCGAAATTGGTGTGGAAGAACATAAAAATTGATATTTAAACAGGCAAGTCAGATAAGAACAAATTCTTATTTACAATGACAGCCTACCCCGGCCAACACTGAGCCAATTGTGCGCCGCCCTATGGGACTCCCAATCACGGCCGGATTGTGATACAGCCTGGAATTGAACCAGGGTCTGTAGTGACGCCTCTAGCACTGAGATGCAGTGCCTCAGACCGCTGCGCCGCTGGCCTGCACAGAGCCCTGACCTCAACCCCATTGAACACCTTTGGGATGAATTGGAACGCCGACTGCGAGTCAGACCTAATCGACAAACATCAGTGTCCGACCTCACTAATGCTCTTGTGGCTACATGGAAACAAGTCTCTGCATCAATGCTCCAACATCTAGTGGAAAGCATTGCCAGAAGAGTGGAGGCTGTTATAGCAGCAAAGGGGGGACCAACTCCATATTAATGCCCATGATTTTGGAATTAGATGTTTAACTAGAAGGTTTACCACATACTTTTGGTCATGTAGTGTACTTTGTAGTTTCCACAGTTCCGGAGTATGTCTTTAATTTAAAAGTCCCAAAATGTATGTACCGATCACAGATTTAACTCATACATTGACAAGCCCAATAACTTTATTAGTCTGAAGGAGGGCTGGCCAAAGCAGGTTGTATGAAAGAGTTGACAATGATGACAACATCCATTTACTGTAAGAAAGCACTAATGTCATCTCTTGGATGAAAAACTAAAGTTTATTAAAAAGCACAATGCATAGATATTCAAAAAGTACAGTTGAATAGAAAAAAAAGTATGTAAAATTCATAAAGAAATATGTTAACCTATCATCGAATGACAGAAATAATGAATCAAAGATAATACATTTCAGACATTGATAACATAAACAATAAATACAAAATTGCCATGATGGTGCCGCTATGGAAGCCATGGATCATCGATCCCATAAATTTTTTGTACATTTAATCCTTAGTTGTTTTTAATGGTCCAATGCAGACATTGTTATCTCAATATCAAATAATTTCTGGGTAACAATTAAGTATCTTCATGTGATTGTTTTCAATTAAAATGATCCAAAAAAAAAATGTTTCTAAGCAAAGCGCAATTTGTCAATCAAGAATTTAGCTAGGAATGTCTGGGCATGGTCTGAGTGGAAAGGGGAAAACTGAATATTAGGTAGGTGTTCCTAATGTTTGGTATACTCAGTGTATATAAAACACAGGAAAATCACGTTTTTGACAGCGCTGGGACTTTAAGTCGTTTTCTTTTGCCATTTTTCTATCAGCTTTTTGTTTTTTGATTGTTAATTCAGAATCCGTAATTAATTGGTCATCCTGAATGAGTTTTAAGTTTTAATTTGCCAGTTTGGCTCACTTGCTACCTATCAAGCTAGCTTGGAGACTGTTTGGATGTGAATGGGTTAGAATGCCACAACACCGGCTTGGAGAGAAGCAGAAGAAGTGAGAGGACTGCATGAGGAGATGGCTGGGACTAGTGGATAAGATACTCTGACTGATAATATTATGATTCTAGTGCCTTTGAGGCAGCATAATAGCATCACCCAAGTGGGTGCTACATGGAGTTAGTGGAGAGGAGTGGCTAGCCAGCTAAGCTAACTATCACCAACCCAGAGCACGGAGGACATGGGGGGGCAGCTGCTGACTGTCTCTCTACTCTGACCGGCTCCCTCCTCCACTCATAGGATCATCAGACCATCAATGCTTCCTCAGTTCTCAATGCCGTCAGATCTGCTTCCCTGATCATCCGTCATCTTGTCCAGTTCCATTACTCTCACAATTTATACATTTGTTTATGTTTTTTGTTTGTTCTTCTATAAGCAACTCAGCTTTTAACTGCCATTTATGCAACATAAGTCTACTGAACTAGGGCAACAGGTAGCCTAGTGGTTAGGAGCAAGCAAAAGGTTGCTGGTTCGAATACCCGGACCGACTAAGGGAAAAATCGCTCTGCGCCTTTGAGCAAGCCACTTAACCCTAATTGCTCCTATAAATCACTCTGGATTAGAGCGTCTGCTAAATGACTAAAATGTAAAAACAAAAGAACTAACCAACAAACAATACAATTCAATACAAAGCAGATTATATTGTTGTAGCTGCAGATAAGATCCATAATCATTACACCATATAACTGTTTAAAAAACTGTTACAGTAATACACAATTAAACCATGATTAATTAAAAACTATGTTTTTTTTTTTTTTTTAAAAAAATACAAATCCTTCATGTAAACTCAGCAAAAAAAGAAACGTCCCTTTTTGAGGACAGTGTCTTTCAAAGATAATTCGTAAAAATCCAAATAACTTCACAGATCTTCATTGTAAAGGGTTTAAACACATGCTTGTTCAATGAACCATAAACAATTAATGAACATGCACCACGGTCATTAAGACACTAACAGCTTACAGACGGTAGGCAATTAAGGTCACAGTTATGAAAACTTAGGACACTAAAGAGGCCTTTCTACTGACTCTGAAAAACACCAAAAGAAAGATGCCCAGGGGCCTTAGGAATGCTGAAGGAGGCATGAGGACAGCAGATGTGGCCAGGGCAATAAATTGCAATGTCCGACTATGAGACGCCTAAGACAGCGCTACAGGGAGACACGTGTAACAACACCTGCACAGGATCGGTACATCCGAACATCACACCTGCGGGACAGGTACAGGATGGCAACAACAACTGCCCGAGTTACACCAGGAACGCACAATCCCTCCATCAGTGCTCAGACTGTCCACAATAGGCTGAGAGAGGCTGTTATGAGGGCTTGTAGGCCTGTTGTAAGGCAGGTCCTCACCAGACATCACCGGCAACAACGTCGCCTATGGGCACAAACCCACCGTCGCTGGACCAGACAGGACTGGCAAAAAGTGCTCTTCACTGACGAGTCGCGTTTTTGTCTCATCAGGGTTGATGGTCGGATTCGCGTTTATCGTCGAAGGAATGAGCGTTACACTGAGGCCTGTACTCTGGAGCGGGATCGATTTGGAGGTGGAGAGTCTGTCATTGTCTGGGGCGGTGTGTTACAGCATCATCGGACTGAGCTTGTTGTCATTGCAGGCAATATCAACGCTGTACGTTACAGGGAAGTCATCCTCCTTCCTTATCAAATCAAATCAAATCAAATGGTACACTTCCTGCAGGCTCATCCTGACATGACCCTCCAGCATGACAATGCCACCAGCCATACTGCTCGTTCTGTGCGTGATTTCCTGCAAGACAGGAATGTCAGTGTTCTGCCTTGGCCAGCGAAGAGCCCGGATCTCAATCCTATTGAGCACGTCTGGGACCTGTTGGATCGGAGGGTGAGGGCTAGGGCCATTCCCCCCAGAAATGTCCGGGAACTTGCAGGTGCCTTGGTGGAAGAGTGGGATAACGTCTCACAGCAAGAACTGGCAAATCTGGTGCAGTCCATGAGGAGGAGATGCACTGCAGTGCTTACTGCAGCTGGTGGCCACACCAGATACTGACTGTTACTTTTGAATTTGACCCCCCTTTTGTTCAGGGACACATTATTCAATTTCTGTTTATGTCTCAGTTGTTGAATCTTGTTATGTTCATACAAATATTTACACATGTTAAGTTTGGTGAAAATAAACACAGTTGACAGTGAGATGACGTTTCTTTTTTTGCTGAGTTTACAATGTGTTATTGTGTGTGTGTGTTTGTGTGCATAATCCATGTTCCCAGGTTTCTCCTGCTCCTCCTCTGATGGTGTGTCCCTCCAGCTCCCTCAAGGACCTGTAACAGATCACCCCACAAAGTGATTTATCCCTCCAGCTCCCTCAAGGACCTGTAACAGATCACCACACAAAGTGATTTATCCCTCCATCTCCCTCAAGGACCTGTAACAGATCACCACACAAAGTTATTTATCCCTCCATCTCCCTCAAGGACCTGTAACAGATCACCACACAAAGTTATTTATCCCTCCATCTCCCACAAGGACCTTTAACATATCACCACACAAAGTTATTTATCCCTCCATCTCCCACAAGGACCTGTAACATATCACCACACACAGTTATTTATCCCTCCAGCTCCCTCAAGGAGCTGTAACATATCACCACACAAAGTGAGTTATCCCTCCATCTCCCTCAAGGACCTGTAACAGAACACCACACAAAGTTATTTATCCCTCCATTTCCTTCAAGGACCTGTAACATATCACCACACAACGTTTTTTTAGAGGTATACTTTAAATAGATGCAGTATACTTTGATATCAAAGCATTAGCTCAATAAGTATAATACAGGTGTAGCATCTTAATATGATCATCCTGTTGTTGAAGGACATTTCCTGCACAGTATGAAATACAAACTCGTAGTGTATTCAAGGTTTAAAAGAGGCTTCTAAAGTTTTGTATTTCCACTTCAGAATTTCAGACTTGATTTTCCCTAAATACAGATGTATCAAGCCCTACAAAAATGTCCATGCATTCTAATACACACAATAATTCACATATCCTTTTGCTGCAGGAGTATTTTCATTCTGTGAGAAACTGGTCAAATTAAGATCCTACACCTGTATTAGTGTCAATAGCATATGGCTATTAGTCTTACCTGTGGCTTTGTGTGGCTTCACTTGAGAATAGACTGAATCTGCTACTGGTGGGGTTGCTGTTTATGTAGGAGGATAAACATCAGCATAATATAATAGTTATATCCAGAATAATATCAATAATAATATCCAGAATAATATCCAGAATAATATCCAGAATAATGTACAGAATAATAAACATTTATTCAATATGGGTCAAAGAGGAGTGAGGTTCTGATAGGGGGAATATGGAGGGAGGGATGTCTAGTCATACCTCTCTTCTTTTTGGCTTTGACCTTCTTTTGGAGGTCAACCTCAGCATAGGTCACATCAACAGGTCCAGCTGCTGCTGACAATGGACATTTGCAGTCAACAAATGCAGAAATTAGCTTAATGCATATTCGGCCTCTTCATTCGAAACTCAGAAAAACATAATCAGGCTCAGAGAGAGGTAATATAGGTGTAGAGAAGGGGTGGGCAAATTATGTTTTGAGAAAATAAAATAAAACGTTTGTCCACCTCTGGAGTAGAGAGAATACAAATACAATAGTGAAATGTAGAGATTCCAATAGGCCGGCCTGAATGTTTTGACAATATTTAGGAGATAATTTGCTATGGGAGTGCAAATCCAAATGTATGTTAACATCAACACTATAATCCATAGTTCATCACACTGATGATTGTCACGCCTTGGCCTATAGAACTCTAGCTAGTTTGGTCAGAGTGTGAATATAGTCTAGGTTTTGTATTTCTATGTTTGGTGTGGTTCCTAATCAGAGACAGCTGTCGCTCGTTGTCTGATTGGGGATCATACTTAGGCAGCCGTTTTCCTGCCTGTGTTGTGGGATTTTGTTAGGTTCATGTTTAGGCTTGTGTGTTAGCCTTTGGACCGTCACGGTTAAGTTTGTTGTTTTGGTTACTGTTTTGTGTGTTTATTAGTTAATAAACATGTTCGCCGTTCACGCTGCACCTTGGTCCGTCCCGTTCCTTAACGTACGTGACAATGATAAAAGGTAATGTGATCAGAAATGATTTCTCACCAGTTTCTTAGGACATACTTAGATATAGTTTCATACCCTTTCAATAGATTGTTGATTAAGTCTTACGGGGGCTGTGTATGGCTTCACTAGAGAATAGACAGGTTCTGCGCTCTCAGGTGGGGTTGCTGTTTCTATAGGGGGTGAGGATAAAACATCAGCATAATGTTACAGTTATACAGAATAATATACAGTTATACAATACACAGTTAAAGGAATGAGGTCATGATGATCCGTTACATGAGAATACAGCTTTTAATATGGGTCAAAGAGGAGGAGGTTCTGATAGGGGGAATATGGAGGGAGGGATGTCTAGTCTTACCTCTCTTCTTCTTGGCTTTGACCTTCTTTGGGAGGTCAACCTCAGCATAGGTCACATCAACAGGTCCAGCTGCTGCTGACAATGGACATTTCCAGTCAACAAATGAAGGAATTAGCTTATTGCATATTCGACCTCTTCATCACAAACTCAGAAATTACGCAATTAAGGTTTTAATGACTGCCAACCTGTAGAATGGTTCTTACCTGTGGCTTTCCCTGTCTTCACCTCAGAGTAGACAGGATTTTCTTTGGATAATCTCTCTTTACTGAGGAGGAAGAAGTACAGAGAACTGAAATATATTTATATATATTATTATACATGTGTGTGTGTCATATATAAAGTATATATATATACACTACTGTTCAAAGGTTTGGGGTCAGTTAGAAATGTCCTTGTTTTCCATGAAAACATTTATGAAATGAGTTTGAATAGGAAATATAGCAAAATGCATAGGAAATGTAGTCATTGACAAGGTTAGAAATAATGATTTTTATATAAATAATAATTGTGTCCTTCAAACTTTGCTTTCGTCAAATAATCCTCAATTTGCAGCAATAACAGCCTGCAGACCTTTGGCATTCTAGTTGTCATTTTGTTGAGGTAATCTGAAGAGATTTCACCCATGCTTCCTGAAGCACCTCCCACAAGTTGGATTGGCTTGATCACCACTTCTTACGTACCATACGGTCAAGCTGCTCCCACAACAGCTCAATAGGGTTGAGATCCTGTGACTGTGCTGGCCACACCATTATATACAGAATACCAGCTGAAGCCACTGCTTAATTGTTTTTATATAGTTTGGAGCTGTGCTTGGGTTATTCTCTGTTGTAGGAGGAAATTGGCTCCAGACTCAAGCGCCATCCACAGGGTATGGCATGGCATTGCAAAATGGAGTGATAGTCTTCCTTCTTCAAGATCCCTTTTACCCTGTTGACAAATCTCCCACTTTACCACCACCAAAGCACCCCCAGACCATCACATTGCCTCCACCATGCTTGACAGATGGCATCAAGCACTCCTCCAGCATCTTTTCATTTGGTCGCGCTCACAAATTTCTTCTTTTGTGATCCGAACACCTCAAACTTCGATTCCTCTGTCCAGTGTCTGTGTTCTTTTGCCCATCTTAATCTTTTTTTATTTTTATTGGCCAGTCTGAGATATGGCTTTTTCTTTGTAACTCTGCTAGAAGGTCAGCATCCCGGAATGGCCTCTTCACTGTTGACGTTGAGACTGGTGTTTTGCGGGTACTATTTAATGAAGCTGCCAGTTGAGGACCTGTGAGGCGGTCTGTTTCTCAAACTAGACACTCTAATGTATTTGTCCTCTTGCTCAGTTGTGTACCGGGGCCTCCCACTCCTCTTTCTATTCTGGTTAGAGCCAGTTTGCGCTGTTCTGTGAAGGGAGTAGTACACAGCGTACGAGATCTTCAGTTCTTGGCAATTTCTCGCATGGAATAGCCTTCATTTCTCAGAACAAGAATAGACTGACGAAGTTTCAGAAGAAAGTTATTTGTTTCTGCCCATTTTGAGCCTGTAATCAAACCCACAATTGCTGATGCTCCAGATACACAACTAGTCTCAAGAAGGCCAGTTTTATTGCTTCTTTATTCAGCACAACAGTTTTCAGCTGTGCTAACATAATTGCAAAAATGGTTTTCTAAGGATCAATTTGCCTTTTGAAATGATAAACTTGGATTAGCAAACACAATGTGCCATTGGAACATAGGACTGATGGTTGCTGATAATGGGCTCTGTACGCCTATGTAGATATTTCATAAAAAATCTGCCGTTTTCAACTACAATAGCCATTTACAACCTTAACAATGTCTACACTGTATTTATGATCAATTTGATGTTATTTTAATGGACAAATAATTTGCTTTTCTTTCGAAAACAAGGACATTTCTAAGTGACCCCAAACTTTTGAACGGTAGTGTGTGTATATATATGTACACATTGTAACTCATCTTAGATACACTGCTAAGCAATTTTTTCTCAATATATGTAGCAGTTGAGAGTCACCTTTCTTTTCTTGTCCAACTTGTTCAGTTGAATCTGGGCGTAAGTCACATGACTTGGCCCAGCAGCAGAAGCACCAGCAGCATCTGAGACATAATACACAAACACCTCCAATTAGTCAAACTCCACATGTCATATTAAATGAAGAGAAGCAGGCTACTACACATTCATACTGAAAACATTACATTACACTACCATTATCATTGTTGTCTGAGGGATTGATCGTATCGTAGAAGTTAGTGCCACCTGTTGGTCATAGAAGAGAGAGGCAGGATAGTTAGGTTGATTATCCCTTAGCTTGACTAGGGACACAGTGTACGGTAACATGTTGTAAAAACAAAGTGGATGTTGATGAGCCAGATGAGGTTACAGAGAGAGGAGAGTGGTAGAGGTCTGGGCTGAGAGACTGACCATGCTGCAGATGTGTATACCCAGTATTAGGAGCCTGGCCCTGGGTAGATCCTTGGCCTGTTGGGGGTCCTGGTTGGTGCTCTGGGGCTGAGGGGCCTACAGGGAGAGAGAGATACTCAGCATAGGAAGCACAGATAATATGTTAGGTACTGTACATATCAATAAGTTGAGAGACAGGTGTACTCACCAGAATATTCTGATGAAACAGGAACCTGTAATGACAAACGCATTGTGTATGTACTGAACTTTCTTCAAAAACGTATATTTAGAAATGTCTCTCCTAAACATGTAATAGAATGTTTTGTATTAAATGAGAAACAGCCAAAGTATCACCTTTGTTGTTTTGATTTCTCCACAGCAGGACCAGGAGAATGACAGGTAGAACACCAGCAACAACCAGACCCACAACCACTCCTACTAGGACTGATGTAGAGGATCCAGGAGCTACGACTGGAGAGACTTGAGAGAGAACAGCACAGACTCTGATAGGAGGTTATATTGGTTTAGAGTATAGAGCATGAAAGAAAGTAGGCTGGGCCCATATTTTGACAATTTAGTTGAGAGATCATATTTTCTAGGGGAGTGCAAATCTAAAACTATATTAACATCAACACTTAAATGACATGTTTTTTTACACAGATAATAAAAAAGGTAACTAACTTGTGATCATAAATGTTTTCTCACCTCTCACTGTCACCCAGCTCTCTGGTGATTCTCCTTGACCAGATTTACACTTATAGAATCCTTCATCTGACTTGGATACTGTAGGGATGGTCATCTCTCCTGTGGTCTCATTCTTGATGAGTACTCCATCTTTGTAGAAATCAGCTTTGAAGTTTGAGCTGACTTTCCGGTATTTACAGCTCAGAGTCACAAAGTCTCCTTCAGTCACCCGGGATGGACAGGGCTCTCCAGGATCACATCACCAGCTGTGTAACATAATATATAAATAATACCTTAAATCTGGAGTCATCCCTCACAATACATCAACATCTTATGAGCTTGTATTTATGAGATGCAATCATTTAGTTCCAGATTTGAACATCCTATCATATATATGTAGAAATGTTAGTGAGGGTTGTACAATAGATGTACCATTAACTGTGATGTTGACAGCATTACTGTACTCTCCTGATCCAGACTCACACCAGAACACTCCACTGGACCATGTGTATGTGTAGCTGATGGTACAGGTGGACCCTGTTGTTGATCCCCAGTTAGAGCCACACCCTGACTCTACTCCTCTCTCTCTCTGTAGCTCATCAGTCTCCATCCAGTAGAGTTCCCCTTCTCCTCACAGCTCAATGAGAGAGACTTTGATGTAAAGTGTTGTGTTGTGTTGGGACTTATTCAGAGAGACACTGAAGGCTGCAGATCTGAAACAAAGAGAGACAGAGTCAAACCTATAGTTATATACACGCATGAGGGTAACTTAAATATGATTTAATACAGTTTCAAGTAGTTAGTTACCTCCTGACCAGAGAGAACTGAGGTTCACTGTAGAGTGTGTCATAGACTGGGTCTCCTCTCCCAGCTCTACACACATATCCTCCTGGGAGAGGAATAGCAGGGATCAGAGTGTAGGAGTCTTCAGTAGTCCCATTGCCTGCTTCTGGAAGAAGCTGAAAAGAGTAGGACTGCTCTGTTAAAGTGGGAACCGTCCTGTACCAGGAGAACCTCCAGCCTGTAGACGTCTTGTCAACTTCACAGCTCAGAGACACTGAGTCTCCAGGGTTCAGCCACTGAGGATAGATACTCAGAACAGCCTTAGGTTGATCTGTGATCAGACAGAGGACATGTTAGGAGTTTTCTAACTTTCAGTCTTATCAATGATTCTTGTTACCCATGGAGATGTTTACATGATTAGATAGACTCACCAGACACAGTCAGTTGTACAGCATCACTGGTCTTGGAGATCTTGTTTCCCTTTACACCCTTACAGGTATAATGAACCACTGATAGACATGTAGACAGGACTGATTCTGTACTCAGACTGTAATAGAGTAGACTGGATGACCATTCGTATACCACTCATACTGCCATTCAGTGTCTCCTCCTCCCTGTATGTCACATCTCATAGTAACAGTTCTCTAATGAATATCTGGGTAGTTGAGTGGAGGGTGAGGAACAGCAACAGGTCTCTCTGCATAGAGACAACACAGACAACTAACTGAATTAAATAAATTGTAAATGTTTTATTTATCAAAAAGGTCTACTATGTTAGCAAGTTACAATGAGCAGAC